>NC_142795.1:91581096-91808863 GCF_049724085.1 Artemia sp. Qi Xiang Cuo | reverse complement strand
TGTCTGAACAATAGTTTTAATCTTTTAATTTAGACTAGAAAAATACCTGAAAATTTAAAAATTAGTTTAATTTTTTGTTAGGTTCTTGATACTTGATACGTGACATAAACATTCAACTAATGGTTACATAAGGGTTTCAATCAAGCAAGCTACACGCAAGTTAAAAAAACAGTACTACCAAAAAAACAGAGATAGCATCTTGAAAAGAGAAAAGCTAAGGTATTCAACCGACCAGGCGTATCGAGATGCAAAAATTGATAGTGACAAACAGCGTTATTATAATGATGTAGTTTATAGACATGCGAAAATTGAGACAGCCAAACAAAAGAGCAAGGAACGGTATGATAACGATATAGATTACCGAAACAAACATAATAAAAAAGTTGCTACCAGAATAATGGGTAGATACTGGGGTGACAAAAGCTATAATGAAAAAATTAAATTCTCTGCGAGGTTGTACCGAAGAATACAGTAAAGAACGATCTCTCTCCCATACTAACTGATATATGGTGGTTCCAGGTGTAGTTACATAAAGGACGAATATAGCTTATCATAAATGGTGTTTGTCAATTATCCGGGTTGCAGCAGTAGCTAGCAACCTAGTCTGGGTTGCAGCGGTAGCTAGCAACCTAGTAAGAGATGATCACGTCCAATGTTACGAAATATAAAAACTCATTTTTCCTAAAAAAGGAGTCAGATCAAAAGCCCTTTGGTTTGAATAACAAAGAAAATATATTGGCCTGAAAATCAAGTCCGGATTGCAGTGGTAGCTAGCAACCTAGTAAGAGACGATCACGTCCAATGTTAAGAAATATAAATTTATATTAAAGAACGTCATTATATGCATGATGATGCAACACACATCATCCGGGTTGCAGCGGTAGCTAGCAACCTGCAAAAACATTTATGGTATCTAAGCAATAGTTTTTATTTTATAACTTTAAACTGGAAAAATACCTGAAAATTTAAAAATTAGTTTTAGTTTTTGCTAGGTTTTTGAAACTTGATACGGGGCTGAAATTCCAAAAAGCTATATGAAATAAATGCTTTCAGAAAAATAAAGAAAAAGTAACAATTGGCAATTTCAAGATGGACGTCAATTTGTGGTTTTATATTGTTGGAATATTGCCATATCTTATTGTGTAAACCATAGTTTTATAATCAGGATTCACTTGTTACTGTAGAGCGACTCGAACTTCTATCTTCGTTGTTAGGAAGAGAGCTCACTAGCCAATGCACTACAGCAACTGATAATAAACAAGTAATTATAGGGTTGTTGATGTGTCTAGAAAGTCCTCACGCAGTCACATCGGCAGGTTTCCTAAATTTAGTAAAAAAATCTCAATTCTATGTTGGGGGTATATATGTAAAATATATAAATTCTATTTTATATATTTTAACCCCTACAA
This sequence comes from Artemia sp. Qi Xiang Cuo, assembly GCF_049724085.1. NCBI lineage: Eukaryota > Metazoa > Arthropoda > Branchiopoda > Anostraca > Artemiidae > Artemia > Artemia sp. Qi Xiang Cuo. Next base: position 91,807,454 of record NC_142795.1, on the reverse strand, counting down.
AGGAAACTTACCGCCCTTTGGCTTGAAAAACAAAGTAAATATATTGGCTTGAAAATCAAGAAAATTTACTTTAACCACGCTATTCTCCACAAACGGGATATTTTTTCTGTCTTTCTTCTTTTCCCCAGATAGCTTGGCACTGGAACATCGTAGAGAGTTGTTCAATGGCTCATTTTAAAGGAAATCTCTAGATCTATTGCTATTTGTACTTAATTGTTTTTTAATTAATTATTTTTTACGAAAAACTTAATTTTTTATATACGATATTGATCAATGTATAATAAAGAACGACTTCTTGCCTCTACTAAATCCAGATTGCAGCGGTAGCTAGCAACCTAGTAAGAGACGATCATGTCAAATGTTAAGAAATATAAAAACCCATAGCTACAAAAAAGGAGTCAGATCAAAACAAAAAGTACACCATTAGAACCGCATTGTCCGAAACCCCTATTTAGGAAACTTTCTTTCATTTGGCTTGAACATCAAGGGAAATATATTGGCTTGAAAATCAAGAAAATTGACTTTAACCACGTTATACTCCCCAAACGGCATATTCTTTTTCTTTCTTTTCCACAGATAGCTTGGCACTGGAACATCGTAGAGAGTTGTTCAATAGCTCATCTTAAAGGCAATTAATTGGGTTAAAAATCCTTAGGAACTAAAATAAATTATTTCTAAAAGAGAATAAATTTTTCCACTAAAAACTGCATTTTTGATGTCTTTTCATGCTGCAGTCTTTTCAAAGATATTTGATTTTTGTACATAAATCATAATCGTACACCAGCGGTAAGGTTTGAACCCACGCCTCCGAAGAGATTGGTGGCTAACACCAGCGCCTTGGACCACTCGGCCAGGCTGCCTCTCATAACTATATATGTGAATCTTGGTTGCACCAGTAGCTAGCAACCTAGTAAGAGACGATCAGTCCAATGCTAGGAAATATAAAAACCCAGAACTCCTAAACATAGAGTCAGATCAAAACAAAAGTACATCATTAGAGCCACCTTGTCTGAAACACTAATAGATAAATAATGAATGTTGTCATAGTTTTATTAGACCTATGACGTGAATGGAAAAACACGACATTATGTTGTTGATTCTGAAGACGTCATGAAATAATATCAACGCCATGACGTCATGAAATAAAATCATTACGTCATGACGTCATAATTACTACTTAAGAACGACAAAGATGTAAATGGTCTCATTCATGAATTACATAATGGTTAGATCAAAGCAAGCTGCACGCAAGTTAAAAAAAAACAGTACTACACAGACAACAGAGATCGTATCTTGAAAAGAGAAAAGTTTTACATTATCCAGGTTCCAGCGGTAGCTAGCAACCTAGTAAGAGACAATCACGTCCAATGTTAAGAGATATAAAAACCCATAGCTCCTAAAAAAGGAGTCAGATCAAAATTTTAATAAAGAATGACCTCTTGCCTATACTAAATTTTATATTCCACTTAATTATAGTATAGGTTAGTAATTCAACAGATAGCTTGGCACTGAAACATCATGGTAAGTTGTTCAATGGCTCATTTTAAAGGAAATTAATGGGGTTAAAAATCTTTTGTAATTAAAAAAAATATTTTTATTACATTAAGAAACGAACTGTAGCCCATAGTATATGAAGTAATAAAAGGAATCATTATATAGATGATTATTTTAATTATATTCCTTAAAAAATCATCATAAGTAAAAATTTCCCATACTGAAATTGAACTCAAGCCAACTGGGTGAGAGTTATCCCAACCTCTAGACAATATAGGATATATTAAAACATCTGATTAATCAAGTTTTTGCTAAAGAACAAATTATAAACCTAGTTAGCTGCCTGATTATTTGAGGATCATCTCTTACTATTCCAAAGAAGAAAAAGCCGTAGGCTTTTTCCTGTTTGTAATTTGTAATTCGGGTTCAAGCGGTATTTATAGTAAGGTTATAGTAAAGAGCGAACTATAGCCTATAGTAATTAAACTACAAAGCACACCATTAGACTAATATGAAGGATGGGTCTACTTAATTATTCAGTTGACAGATAAGGTTTTTTCAAGGAATCGACCAGCTAACTAAGTGCAATATATACAATGGTTTGTTCTTCGAATGATCTCTTTTAATTAGGTTCCTAGCTGCTTCTGCAACCCGGAAGCCTTAAAAAATATTTTATCTTTAATTACAGATGGAACTAGATTTAGCAAGGTTTACTATTGAGACGAGTCACTCTTACTATACAACATACAGTTCGTTATCACGAACTGTTTGCTTTGATGTATCTATTGGTATCAAAATCTTGTTTTTTTGAGTTTTGTTTACTATTGAGACAAGTAACTATTATTACTATAGAGTTCATTACCATGAACTGTTTGATTGCTTCAAAATTCAAATATCTTTGAAAAGACTGCAGTACTGCAGTATTTGAAAATGAAGTTTTATGACGAAATTGATTCTACTTTAAAAAGTATTTTATTTTTAATTACAAAAGTGATATCGGTCCTTTATGTAAACAAAATTCAAATATCTTTGAAAAGACTGCAGGATGAAAATACATAAAAAATGCAGTTTTTTGACAAAATTGATTCTACTTTTAAAAACATTTTATTTTTAATTACAAAGGCACTAGATTTAGCAATTAATTTTAAAATGAGCCATTATATAGCTCTCTATTTTTTTCCAGTGCCCAGCTATCTGAGGAGTCAAAAAAGCGGAAGGAAAAAAGATGCCGTTTGTAGAAAATATCGTGGTTAATGTCAATTTTCTTGATTTTCAAGCCAACATTATAATAAGGAACAAACTCTAGCCTATAGTAGTATATAGTAACTAAAATATTAAAATAAATAATTACAAATCATTGCATATATTGGACTTAGTATTTATAAAGGATAGATATATTTCATCGTAAATATTGTCAGTCAAGATTTATCAAATAGTTGGTGGTAACGAACTGTATAATAAGAGTGACTCATCTCAATAGTAAATGAAACTCTAAAAACGGAATTTTGATACCAATAGATACATCAAAAGAATTGGATTTTTATGCTGATCCTGGTATGCTGATCCTATAGCCACTGTACTATAAAAAATAAAAATACCAGATTCAATTTGAACCATGTCAGTAATCCGGGTTGCATCGGTAGCTAGCAACCTAAAAATAGAAAATCACGCCCCATAGTTAAATTAAAATTGCCCATAACTCCTAAAATTAGAATCAGGTCAAAAACAAAGTGAACTATTAGAGCCGTCTTGTCCAAAACCCCTAAATAAAAAACTTACCGTCCTTTGGATTGAACATCAAGGGAATATATTAGGTTTTTGCCAGCAACCTCTTTAGCTCGATTTTCATATCTTTCTCTCTTCTTAAGTTTCTTCTTTAGAACTTGTGGTAACTTTTCAATAAAAAATTTTCTTATGAAAATACACAAACTTCGTGTATATTCTTATGAAAATACATCACTTATCAAGTAGCAAGAGCCTAACAAAAAATTGAACTAATTTTAAAATTTTCAGGTGTTTTTCCAGTTTTAATTAAAAGATTAAAATTATTGTTCAGAGATATAAACATTTTCTGCAGTTTACATAAAAACTTTAATGATAGATTCTGAACTGAAAAATAAAATATGTAAGATTGATTTTTTTTTGTATGGAAATACACATTAACCCATAGTTCCTAAAAAAGAGTCAGATCAAAACAAAAAGTACACCATTAGAACCGCCTTGTCCGAAACCCCTGTCTAGGAAACTTTCTGTCCCATGGCTTGAACAACAAGGGAACATTCTGCCTAAACGGGATATTTTTTTTTCTCTTTTTTTACATTAAAGTACGAAGTGTAGCCAACATATAATAAAGAATTTTACAATAAAGAACGAACCCTAGCACATAATAACTGAAATATTCAAATAAAGGCAATTTTTGATAATAACTATTATCCTAAAGAGTGTTACATAAAGGATCGATTAATTATAAATGGGTATTATGTAAATTCCATTCGTATCGTCCGGGTTGCAGCGTTAGCTAGCAACCTAGTAAGAGACAATCACGTCCAACGTTAAGAAATATAAAAACCCCTAACTCCTAAAAAAAGAGTACACCATTAGAACCGCCTTGTCCGAAACCCCTACAAAGGAAACTTACAGACCTTTGGCTTGAATAACAAAGAAAATATATTGGCTTGAAAATCAAGAAAATTGACTTTAACCACGTTATTCTCCACAAACGGGATATTTTTTTTCTTTCTTCTTCTTCTCCTCTTCCACAGATAGCTTGGCACTATAGAGAGTTTTTCAATGGCTCATTTTAAAGGAAATCTCTAGATCTAGTGCCATTTGTACTTACTGTTTTTTTAAAAATTAATTATTTTTTATGAAAAACTTAATTTTTTATATACAATATTGATCAATGACGTCATAGTGATTGGATTTAGTTAGTATCCGGGTTGCAGCGGTAGCTAGCAACCTAGTAAGAGGCGATCACGTCCAATGTTAAGAAATATAAAAACCCATAGCTCCTAAAAAAGGAGTCAGATCAAAACAAAAAGTACACCATTAGAACCGCCTTATCCGAAACCCATGTATAGTAAACATTCTGTCCTTGGCTTGAACAGCAAGGGAAATATATTGGCTTGAAAATCAAGAAAAGTGGCAGCTACTACAACATTCTGCCTAAACAGGATATTTTTTTTTAATTTATTTTATTTTGTTTCCAGAGATAGCTTGGCACTGGAACATCGTACAGAGTTCTTCAATAGCTCATTTTAAAGGAAATTGATTGGGTTACTAATCTATTGTAACTAAAATAAATTATTTCTAAAAGAGAATAAACTTTTATACCAAAAACTGCATTTTTGATGTCTTTTCACACTGCAGTCTTTCAAACATAATCGTATACCAGCGGTAAGATTTGAACTCACGCCTCCGAAGAGACTGGTGGCTAACACCAGTGCCTTGGACCACTCGGCCAGGCTGCCTCTCATAAATATATATGTGAATTTGGGTTGCAGCAGTAGCTTGCAACCTGGTAAGAGACGATCAGTCCAATGCTAAAGAACGATCTCTCACCCATAGTAACTGATATATGGTGGTTCCAAGGGTAGCTGCAAGCTATCCAGATTGCAGCGGTATCCGGGTTGCAGCGGCAGCTCTAACCCGGACTCTCTTTGCTTAAACAACAATTCGGGTTGCAGCGGTAGATAGCAACCTAGTAAGAGACGATCACGTCCAATGTTAAGAAATATAAAAACCAATAACTCCAAAAAAAAGTCAGATCGAAACAAAAAGTATACCATTAGAACTGCCTTGTCTAAAACCCCTATATAGGAAACTTTCTGTCATTTGACTTTAACAGCAAGGGAAATATATTGGCTTGAAAATCAAGAAAAGTGACAACTACTACAGCATTTTGCCCAAACGGCATCTTTTTTTCTTTCTTTTTTCTTTTCCACAGATAGCTTGGCACTTGAACATCGTAGAGAGTTGCTCAACGGCTCATTTTAAACAAAATTAAGTGGGTTAAAAACATTTTGTTACTAAAACAAATTATTTTTAAAACAGAATAAATTTTTTCACTAAAAACTGCATTTTGATGTCTTTTCATACTAGCAGTCTTTTCAAAGATATTTGATTTTTGAAGCAATCAAACAGTTCGTGGTCAAGTTATATTAAAACTTTATATTCCATAGATAGCTTGGCACTGGAACATCGTAGAGAGTTGTTCAATGTTGACAGTAAAGAACGGTCTCTCATCCATAGTAACTGATACATGTTGGTTCCAGGGGTAGTTACTTGAGGTTCGTCTCTTACTATTTCAAAGAAGAAAAAGCCGTAGGCTTTTTCCTGTTTGTAATTACAGTAAAGTTACAATAAAGAACGACACCTTGCCCATATTAACTGAAACATAAATAGGGATTATGTAATTTACATCAGTATCATGGCTGTAGAGATGGCTGAAAACCTAGTTACAATAAAAGACGGTCATTAGAATAACAAACAGTTGCATACATTGGAATTAGCTAGCTACTTGATTGTTTGAGACTCGTCTCTTACTATTTCAAAGAAGAAAAAGCCGTAGGCTTTTTCATGTGTCTAATCCGGATTGCAGCGGTAGCTAGCAACCAAGTAAGAGACGATCACGTCCAATGTTAAGAAATAAAAAAAACCATAGCTCCTAAAAAAGGAGTCAGATCAAAACAAAAAGTACACCATTAGAAACGCCTTGTCCAAAACCCCTGTATAGGGAACTTTCTGTCATTTGGCTTGAACAGCAAGGGAAATATATTTGCCTGAAAATCAAGAAAATTGACTTTAACCACTTTATTCTCCACAAACGGCATATTTTTTTTTTCTTTTCCACAGATAGCTTGGCACTGGAATATCGTAGAGAGAGGTTCAATAGCTCATTTTAAAGGAAATTAATTGAGTTAAAAAATTTTAGTAACTAAAATAAATTAGTTTTAAAAGAGAATAAATTTTTCGACCAAAAACTGCATTTTCATGTCTTTTCATGCTGCAGTCTTTTCAAAGAAATTTGATTTTTGTAAATAAATCATAATCGTATACAGCGGTAAGATTTGAACCCACGCCTCCGAAGACACTGGTGGCTAACACCAGCGCCTTGGACCACTCGGCCAGGCTGCCTCTCATAAATATATATGTGAATCCGGGTTGCAGCAGCAGCTAGCCACCTAGTAAGAGACGATCAGTGCGATGTTAAGAAATATAAAAACCCAGAACTCCTAAACATAGATTCAGATAAAAACAAAAGTACATCATTAGAACCACCTTTTCTGAAACCCTAGTAGATAAATAATGAATGTCGTCATAGTTTTATTAGAGCTATTACGTGAATAGAAAAACACAACATTATGTTGTTGTTTCTGAAGACGTCATGAAATAATATCATAACGCCATGACGTCATGAAATAAAATCATTACGCCATGACTTCATAATTACTATTTAAGAACGACAAAGATGTAAATGGTCTCATTCATGAATTACATAATGGTTAGATCAAAGCAAGCTACACGCAAGTTAAAAAAACAGTACTACACAGACAACAGAGATAGTATCTTGAAAAGAGAAAAGCAAAGGTATTCAACCGACCAGGCGTATCGAGAAGTAAAAATTGAGAAGGCTAGACATAAGAGCAAGGAACGGTATGATAATGATAAAGATTACAGAGAAGCAACAATTGAGCAGGCTAGACAAAAGATCAAGGAGCGTTATCACAATGATGAAGATTACTGAAAAATATATAAAATATCCGTCTTTTATGTTTTTCCTGTGCTCGCAGATATATTTTTGTTTTATTTGCCTTTCATCGGAATTTGTGTTGTTTAAAGTAAAAGATCACAGTTTCAACTATGTTCAGTGCATTAAGTGGTGATAAAGTTCTAAGAAAAAGATGCTGAAACGTTCTAGGTTCAGGGACATTGAGTTCAATTTCTGCTGACATTATCAAGACCTAAATGTTGCTCCTGTATTGTACATTCAACGGTTTCTACTCACCCTGTTTTGCTTGCAATTCGTAGATTGTTGTTACAAATTCAAGCCCATTTTAAGGACAGCTATTTTGAAACCTATCGTGCAATCACAAGCACATCAGGGAAATACTGTGCAAATAAAACAAAGGATACCGGTTATCTACGTTAGGCATTGGGGAAACAATTTAAGAATAATCCTAAAGATCTATTGCTCCTTACAAAATCAATCTTGTGAGTCAAATCTTGTTCGAGTTTTGTACTTCTACTTTTTAGCGGGGCGGGGATACACGAAAATGTAGGGGGGGGGGATTTTGTTTCAATGAAAATAAAATCAAGCACTTCCATGGAAATACCAAACAAGGTATTTTCAAAATTTAGATGAGAAAAAAGCGCCCTTTTCAGCTAACACCCCTGAGTTTTTAATGTACTAACTGTCCTTTTAAGACTATTTGCTCTGCCCTTATAATTTTTCCAATGGTTATCAAAATAGCCACGGTGCTGCTTATCGTTTTGGGGACTCAAATCTTGTCCAAAGATACAACTGACTTCACTATAACGTTATTTATGGTTAAATACTATTATAACCTCATACAATGAATAATTATTTAGTTTTTATGTCTCTGGCGTAAGAATTAAACTATCTAGTTCTTATTTAATAGTTCTAATTAGTAACTTTTGATTTATTCCAACAAACCCTCTACATTTCCTGGAACTTTCAACTAAATGTCATTAGCCTTTACTGGGGTATTTTAGACACGCCCTTCTAACAACCAAGATGCTTACTTTCAGCTGAAAAAACCTGGATATTAGGGTAACAAGCTACCCTAATAATTCCTTCTTTAACGCCAAATTGTCGCAATTTACTACGTAAATATCAGGGGAATTACAAATCATACATAAAGATTTTCTTTTTATGCTGAATCTAAACATACAAATTTTAGTAAATTTATGTTAAAGCTACGAGTCTGAGGAAATTCTCCTGATCCTCAGAAAAGTGGAAACATATCCAAAAAAGGCAAGTGATCTTGATGAGAATTATGCTACCAAATTCAGCCCAATTGTAGAGGTTTCAAAAGTGTGTTTATTTCTTTCATTCTTTTTCAGTGGTGGTCATATTAAATCAATACTACTGCTAGCAACTTACCGCAGCACCAAGCCAGCTGAGAGCAACAAAACTATGAACACTCCTCCTCCATCCCAGTCTACTCAAAGCTTTCTTCTTTACAACCTCCTAGGAAGTTCCCATTTTCTTTATCTTTCTCAACGACATCAGTAGGGATCTAGGTATTACTCCAGGGAGTACATAATTTATTAATGGATTATTGATTGACAGGTCAATGCCTCTTTCAAGGGCAATGCATTGATCTACGAAGGGGAACTCAATTTCTGAGAAATTGATTTACATAATCGGCGGGGAATTCTATCATGAGGGGATTTCATTTTTAAATATGGCTTCTCAGGTCTTTCGGTCTGAGAGATAAATTAATATTCTATTTTTAAATATGGCTTCTCAGGTCTTTAGGTCTGAGAGATAAAATTAATATTCAATCGAAGCCATAATAGTGTAAGTAGGAACACCTTAGATAGTTTCCCGAAATTCGTACGAGATCAAAACAGATTGAATATATTTTACGTGGGAAATGGTTTCCTGGGAATTTCAAATGTGACAGCGCAGGGATGCCGAAACAATGGAACACGCAGAAATTACTTTTAGGGGATTATTTGGGCGAAACAGTTTGAGACATTTTAGTGAATTTTTGGGCGAAAAAGTTTGAGACATTTTAGAACATGATTTGGGTGAAAATCTGTGGTTGTTAAAATACACAAGTTCATTTGAAGAGTGTTGTAAGGTCCCCTACCCCAAACCCAAAGGGCCCCCTGGCCCCCGAAGGGCCCCTCAGGGCCCCCAAAGGCCTCCCTCCCGGGCCCCCCAAGGCCCCCCGCCTGGGCCCCCAAAGAGCCCTCGCTCCCCGGGCCCCCCAACTCTAACTAAAACTCTAAACTCTAAACTAAACTCTTATCTAAAACTAAACAACACCTTTAAACTAAAATTCATAACTAAAACTAAACTAAACTATAACTCTAACTAAAACTCTAAGCTAAGACTCTAAACTAAAACTCTGACTTAAAACTAAACTAAACTATAACTCTAACTAAAACTCTACGCTAAGACTTTAAACTAAAAATCTAAACTAAAACTCTTAACTACTATAACTCTAACTAAAACTGTAAGCTAATATCAAACTAAAAATCTAAACTAAAACTCTTATCTAAAACTAAACTAAGCTAAAAGTGCAAGGAAAAACTCTAAGCTATGACTCTAGGCTAAAACTCTAAACTGAAATGTTTAGCTAAAACTAAACTACAAGTCCAAAAACACTTAACTAAAACTAAAATAAAATATAACTCTAACTAAAACTCTAAGTGCTGAGAGTCTAACTTGAAACTATAAACTCTGAACTACAACTAAACTAAACTTTAACTCTAACTAAAACTGTAAGCTAATATCAAATTAAAACTCTAAACTAAAACTCATATCTAAAACTAAACAACAACTCTAAACTAAAACTCTAAGCTAAGACTCTAAGCTAAAACTCTAAACTCTAAACTAAAACTCTTCACTGAAACTAAACTACAACTCCAAACTAATACTATTAACTAAAACTAAACTATAAGTCTAAACTAAAATTCTTAACTAAAACTAAAGTAAACTTTAACTCTAACTAAAACTCTAAGCTAACACTCTAAATTAAAACTCTAGACTCTAAGCTAAAACTAAGACACTAAGACTCTAAACTAAAATTCTGAATTAAAACTCTTAACTAAAACTAAATTAAACTATAACTCTAACTAAAACTCTAATCTAAAACTCTAAATTAAAACTCTAGACTCTAAACTAAAACTAAACTAAACTATAACTAAAACTCTAAACTAAAACTCTTATCTAAAACCTTATCCAAAACTCTAAAACTCTTATCTAAACTAAAACGTTTAGCTTAAACTAAACTACAAGTTCATGAACACTTAACTAAAACCAAAATAAAATATAACTCTAACTAAAACTCTAAGTGCTGAGAGACTAAGTTGAAATTCTAGACTCTGAACTACAACTAAACTAAACTATAACTCTAACTAAAACTTTAAGCTAATATCAACCTAAAACTCTAAACTCTAAAATAAAACTCTGAAGTCTAAACTAAAGCTCTTAACTAAAATTAAACTGAACTATAACTCTTACTAAAACTCTAAGCTAAGACTCTAAGATAAAACTCTAAACTCTAAACTAAAACTCTTAAATAAAACAAAAAACAACTCTAAACTAAAACTCTTTACTAAAACTAAACTACAACTCCAAACTAAAACTCTTAACTAAAACTAAACTATAAGTCTAAACTAAAACTCTTAACTAAAACTAAAATAAACTATAACTCTAGCTAAGACTCTAAACTAAAACTCTGAATTAAAACTCTAGACTCTAAACTAAAAATAAACTAAACTACAACTCTAACTAAAACTCTAAAATCTAAACTAAAACTCTTATCTAAAACTAAACAACACCTATAAACTAAAATTCTTAACTAAAACTAAACTAAACTATAACTCTAAGCTAAAACTCTAAGCTAAGACTCTGAATTAAAACTAAACTAAACTATACCTCTAGCTAAAACTCTAAGCTAAAACTCAAAACTAAAACTCCAATATATAAACTAAACTATAGCTCTAACTAAAACTCTAAGCTAAGACTCTAAACTCTAAACAAAAACTCTTAACTAAAACTAAACTAAACTATAACTCTAACTAAAACTCTAACCTAAGACTCTAAACTAAAACTCTAAACTCTAAACTAAAACTCTTAACTACTATAACTCTATCTAAAACTGTAAGCTATTCCAAACTGAAACTCTAAACTAAAACTCTTATCTAAAACTAAACTAAACTAAAAATGCAGGGAAAAACTCCAAGCTATGACTCTAGGCTAAAACTCTAAACTAAAACGTTTAAACTACAAGTCCAAAAACACTTAATTAAAACCAAAATAAAATATAACTCTAACTAAAACTCTAAGTGCTGAGAGTCTAAGTTGAAACTCTAGACTCTGAACTACAACTAAACTAAACTATAACTCTAACTAAAACTGTAAGCTAATATCAAACTAAAACTCTAAACTAAAACTAAACAACATCTCAAAACTAAAACTCTTAACTAAAACAAAACTAAACTGCAACTCTAAACTAAAACTCTTAACTAAAACTAAAGTAAACTATAACTCTGACTAAAACTCTAAGCTAACGCTTTAAATTAAAACTCTAGACTCTAAACTAAACTCAACTAAACTATAACTCTAAGCTAAGACTCAAAACTCTAAACTAACAATCTCTTAACTAAAACTATAACTCAAACTAAACTCTAAAGTAAAACTTAAACTAAAGCTAAGACTCTAAACTAAAACTCTGAATTAAAACTAAACTAAATCTATAACTCTAACTAAAACTCTAAGCTAAGACTCAAAACTAAAACTCTACAATACTCTAAACTAAAACTATTAACTAAAACTAAACTAAAACTATAACTCTAACTAAGACTCTAAAGCTAAAACTCTAAACTAAAACTTTAAAACTCTAAACTAAAACTCTATAAACTCTAAATCTAAACTAGACGACTCTAACTATAACTCTAAGCTAAGACTCTAAACTAAAACTCTAAACTTTAAACTAAAACTCTTAACTACTATAACTCTAACTAAAACTGTGAGCTAATACCAAACTGAAACTCTAAACTAAAATTCTAAGCTAAAACTCTTAAAAATTTAAACTAAACTATAACTATAACTAAAACTGTAAGCTAATACCAAACTGAAACTATAAACTAAAACTATTATCTAAAACTAAACTAAAAATGCAGGGAAAAACTCTAAGCTATGACTCTAGGCTAAAACTCTAAACTAAAACGTTTAGCTAAAACTAAACTGCAAGTCCCAAAACACTTAACTAAAACCAAAATAAAATTAAACTCTAAGTGCTGAGAGTCTAAGTTGAAACTCTAGACTCTGAACTACAACTAAACTCAAACTATAACTCTAACTAAAACTTTAAGCTAATATCAAAATAAAACTCTTAACTAAAAATAAAAAAAAACTATAAACTAAAACTCTTAAATGAAACTAAACTAAACTGCAACTCTAAACTAAAACTCTTAACTAAAACTAAAAAACAACTCAAAACTAAAAATATTATATAAAACTAAAACTAAAGAGCAACTCTAAACTAAAACTCCCAACTAAAACGAAAGTAAAATATAAATCTGAATAAAACTCTAAGCTAACGCTTTAAATTAAAACTCTATACTCTAAACTAAAACTAAACTAAACTATAACTCTAACTAAAACTCTAAACTGTAAGCTAAAATTCTTAACTAAAACTAAACTAAACTATAACTCTAAGTAAAACTCTAAGCTAAGACTCTACACTAAAACTCTGAATTAAAACTGAACTAAACTATAACTCTAACTAAAACTCTAAGCTAAGACTCAAAATTACAACTCTAATATCTTAACTAAAACTCTTAACTAAAACTAAACTAAAACTATAACTCTAACTAAGACTCTAAAGTAAAAATGTAAACTAAAACTATAAACTCTAAACTAAAACTCTTAATTAAAATTAAACTAGAGATCTAAACTAAAGCTCCTAACTAAAACTAAACTAAACTATAACTCTAACAAAAACTCTAAGCTAAGACTCTAAACTAAAACTCGAAACTCTAACTAAAACTCTAAGCTAGGACTCTAAACTCTAAACAAAAACTGTAAGCTATTACCAAACTGAAACTCTAAACTAAAACTCTTATCTAAAACTAAACTAAACTAAAAGTGCAAGGAAAACTTTAAACTAAAACTCTTATCTAAAACTAAACAACACCTCTAAACTAAAATTCTTAACTAAATTTAAACTAAACTATAACTCTAACAAAAACTTTAAGCTAAGACTCTAAACAAAAACTCTAAACTCTAACAAAAACTCTAAGCTAGGACTCTAAACTCTAAACAAAAACTGTAAGCTATTATCAAACTAAAACTCTAAACTAAAACTCTTATCTAAAACTAAACTAAACTGAAAGTGCAAGGAAAACTTTAAACTAAAACTCTTATCTAAAACTTAACAACACCTCTAAACTAAAATTCTTTACTAAATTTAAACTAAACTATAGCTCTAACTAAAACTCTGAGCTAAGACCCTAAACTAAAACTCTGAATTAAAACTAAACTAAACTATAACTCTAAATAAAACTCTAAGCTAAGACTCAAAACTAAAACTCCAATATCTAAACTAAATCTCTTAACTAAACTAAACTATAACTCTAACTAAAACTCTAAAGTAACACTGTAAACTAAAACTATAAACTCTAAACTAAACTCTTAAGTAAAACTAAACTAGAGATCTAAACTAAAGCTCCTAACTAAAACTAAACTAAATTATAAATCTAACAAAAACTCTTAGCCAAGACTCTAAACTAAAACTCTAAATACTCAACTAAAACTAAACTAAACTATAAATAGAACTAAAACTCTAAGCTAAGACTCTAAACTAAAAATCTAAACTCTAACTAAAACTCTAAGCTAAGACTCTAAATTCTAAACAAAAACTCTTAACTATAACTCTAAGCTAAGACTCTAAACTAAAACTCTAAACTTTAAACTAAAACTCTTAACTACTATAACTCTAACTAAAACTGTGAGCTAATACCAAACTGAAACTATAAACTAAAACTCTAATCTAAAACTCTTAAAAATTTAAACTAAACTATAACTCTAACTAAAACTGTAAGCTAATAGCAAACTTAAACTCTAAACTAAAACTCTTATCTAAAACTAAACTTAAAATGCAGCGAAAAACTCTAAGCTATGACTCTAGGCTAAAACTCTAAACTAAAAACTTTAGCTAAAACTAAACTGCAAGTCCAAAAACACTTAACTAAAACCAAAATAAAATATAACTCCAATTAAACTCTATGTGCTGAGAGTCTAAGTTGAAACTCTAGACTCTGAACTGCAACTAAACTCAAACTATAACTCTAACTAAAACTGTAAGCTAATATCAAACTAAAAATCTAAACTAAAACTAAACAACAACTCTAAACTAAAACTCTAAACTAAAACTAAACAAAACTAAAACTACAAACTAAAACTATTAAATAAAAAAAAACAACAACTCTAAAATAAAACTCTTAACTAAAACTAAACTAAACTACAACTCTAAACTAAAACTCTTAACTAAAACTAAACTATAACTCTAAACTAAAATTCTTAACTAAAACTAAACTAAACTATTGCTCTAAATAAAACTCTAAGCTAACGCTTTAAATTAAAACTCTAAACTAAAACTAAACAATAACTCTAACTAAAACTCTAAACTCTAAACTAAAATTCTTAACTAAAACTAAACTAAACTATAACTCTAAGTAAAACTATAAGCTAAGACTATAAACTAAAACTATTAATTAAAAATAAACTGAGCTTTAAATCTATATAAAAATGTTAGCTAATATCAAACTTGGACTCAAAGATGAGACTCTCACCTAAAGCTAAACAACACCCCCAAACGAAAACTCTTAGCGAAAAATAAACTAAGATACGGTACCAGACTGAATCTCTTAACTAAAAATAAATAATATCTCTAAACAAATACTCTTAACAAAAATTAAACTGAACTATATCTTTAACTAAAACTCTAAACTCTAAACTAAAACTCTGAAGTTTAAACTAAAACTCTTAACTAAAATTAAACTAAACTATAACTCTAACTAAAACTCTAAGCTAAGACTCTAAGCTAAAACTCTAAACTCTAAACTAAAACTCTTCATTGAAACTAAACTACAACTCCAAACTAATACTATTAACTAAAACTAAACTATAAGTCTAAACTAAAATTCTTAACTAAAACTAAAGTAAACTTTAACTCTCACTAAAACTCTAAGCTAACACTCTAAATTAAAACTCTAGACTCTAAGCTAAAACTAAGACACTAAGACTCTAAACTAAAATTCTTAATTAAAACTCTTAACTAAAACTAAATTAAACTATAACTCTAACTAAAACTCTAATCTAAAACTCTAAATTAAAACTCTAGACTCTAAACTAAAACTAAACTAAACTATAACTAAAACTCTAAACTCTAAACTAAAACTCTTATCTAAAACCTTATCCAAAACTCTAAAACTCTTATCTAAACTAAAACGTTTAGCTTAAACTAAACTACAAGTTCATGAACACTTAACTAAAACCAAAATAAAATATAACTCTAACTAAAACTCTAAGTGCTGAGAGACTAAGTTGAAATTCTAGATTCTGAACTACAACTAAACTAAAATATAACTCTAACTAAAACTGTAAGCTAATATCAACCTAAAACTCTAAACTCTAAAATAAAACTCTGAAGTCTAAACTAAAGCTCTTAACTAAAATTAAAATGAACTATAACTCTTACTAAAACTCTAAGCTAAGACTCTAAGATAAAACTCTAAACTCTAAAATAAAACTCTTAACTAAAAATAAAAACAACTCTAAACTAAAACTCTTTACTAAAACTAAACTACAACTCCAAACTAAAACTCTTAACTAAAACTAAACTATAAGTCTAAACTAAAACTCTTAACTAAAACTAAAATAAACTATAGCTCTAACTAAAACTCTAAGCTAACACTCTAAATTAAAACTCTAGACTCTAAACTAAAACTAAACTAAACTATAACTCTAACTAAAACTCTAAACTCTAAACTAAAACTCTTATCTAAAACTAAACAACACCTCTAAACTAAAATTCTTAACTAAAACTAAACTAAACTATAACTCTAAGCTAAGACTTTAAACTAAAACTCTGAATTAAAACTAAACTAAACTATACCTCTAGCTAAAACTCTAAGCTAAAACTCAAAACTAAAACTCCAATATATAAACTAAACTATAGCTCTAATTAAAACTTTAAGCTAAGACTCTAAACTCTAAACAAAAACTCTTAACTAAAACTAAACTAAACTATAACTCTAACTTAAACTCTAACCTAAGACTCTAAACTAAAACTCTAAACTCTAAACTAAAACTCTTAACTACTATAACTCTATCTAAAACTGTAAGCTATTCCAAACTGAAACTCTAAACTAAAACTCTTATCTAAAACTAAACTAAACTAAAAATGCAGGGAAAAACTCCAAGCTATGACTCTAGGCTAAAACTCTAAACTAAAACGTTTAAACTACAAGTCCAAAAACACTTAACTAAAACCAAAATAAAATATAACTCTAACTAAAACTCTAAGTGCTGAGAGTCTAACTTGAAACTCTAGACTCTGAACTACAACTAAACTAAACTATAACTCTAACTAAAACTGTAAGCTAATATCAAACTAAAACTCTAAACTAAAACTAAACAACAACTCAAAACTAAAACTCTTAACTAAAACAAAAATAAACTGCAACTCTAAGCTAAAACTCTTAACTAAAACTAAAGTAAACTATAACTCTGACTAAAACTCTAAGATAAATCTTTAAATTAAAACTCTAGACTATAAACTAAAACTAAACTATAACTCTAACTAAAACTTTAATCTCTAAAATAAAACTATTATATAAAACTAAACTGTATTATAACTCAAACTAAAACTATGAGTTAATACTCTAATATAAATCTCTTAATTAAATCTGATCTAAACAACAGGTCTTACTAAAACTCTAAGCTTAGACTCGAAACTACAACTGTAATTTCTTAACTAAAACTCTTAACTAAAAATAAACTAAAAATATAAATCTAACTAAAACTCTAAAGTAAAAATGTAAACTAAAACTTTAAAATCTAAACTAAAACTATTAATTAAAATTAAACTAGAGATATAAACTAAAGCTCCTAACTAAAACTAAACTAAACTATAACTCTAACAAAAACTCTAAGCTAAGACTCTAAACTAAAACTCTAAACTCTAACTAAAACTCTAAGCTAAGACTCTAAACTCTAAACAAAAACTGTAAGCTATTACCAAACTGAATCTCTAAACTAAAACTCTTATCTAAAACTAAACTAAACTAAAAGTGCAAGGAAAACTTTAAACTAAAACTCTTATCTAAAACTTAACAACACCTCTAAACTAAAATTCTTAACTAAATTTAAAATAAACTATAACTCTAACAAAAACTGTAAGCTAAGACTCTAAACAAAAACTCGAAACTCTAACTAAAACTCTAAGCTAGGACTCTAAACTCTAAACAAAAACTGTAAGCTATTATCAAACTGAATCTCTAAACTAAAACTCTTATCTAAAACTAAACTAAACTAAAAGTGCAAGGAAAACTTTAAACTAAAACTCTTATCTAAAACTAAACAACACCTCTAAACTAAAATTCTTAACTAAATTTAAACTAAACTATAACTCTAACTAAAACTCTGAGCTAAGACACTAAACTAAAACTCTGAATTAAAACTAAACTAAACTATAACTCTAAATAAAACTCTAAGCTAAGACTCAAAACTAAAACTACAATATCTAAAATAAATCTCTTAACTAAACTAAACTATAACTCTAACTAAAACTCTAAAGTAACACTGTAAACTAAAACTATAAACTCTAAAATAAACTCTTAAGTAAAACTAAACTATAGATCTAAACTAAAGCTCCTAACTAAAACTAAACTAAATTATAACTCTAACAAAAACTCTTAGCCAAGACTCTAAACTAAAACTCTAAATACTCAACTAAAACTAAACTAAACTATAAATAGAACTAAAACTCTAAGCTAAGACTCTAAACTAAAAATCTAAACTCTAACTAAAACTCTAAGCTAAGACTCTAAACTCTAAACAAAAACTCTTAACTATAACTCTAAGCTAAGACTCTAAACTAAAACTCTAAACTTTAAACTAAAACTCTTAACTACTATAACTCTAACTAAAACTGTGAGCTAATACCAAACTGAAACTCTAAACTAAAACTCTAAGCTAAAACTCTTAAAAATTTAAACTAAACTATAACTCTAACTAAAACTGTAAGCTAATACCAAACTGAAACTCTAAACTAAAACTCTTATCTAAAACTAAACTAAAAATGCAGGGAAAAGCTCTAAGCTATGACTCTAGGCTAAAACTCTAAACTAAAATGTTTAGCTAAAACTAAACTGCAAGTCCCAAAACACTTAACTAAAACCAAAATAAAATATAACTCCAATTAAACTCTAAGTGCTGAGAGTCTAAGTTGAAACTCTAGACTCTGAACTACAACTAAACTCAAACTATAACTCTAACTAAAACTTTAAGCTAATATCAAACTAAAAATCTAAACTAAAACTAAAGAACAACTCTAAACTAAAAATCTTAACTAAAACTAAACTAAACTGCAACTCTAAACTAAAACTCTTAACTAAAACTAAAAAACAACTCTAAACTAAAACTCTTAACTAAAACTAAAACTAAACTTCAACTCTAAACTAAAACTCTTAACTAAAACTAAACTATAAGTCTAAACTAAAATTCTTAACTAAAACTAAAGTAAACTATTGCTCTAAATAAAACTCTAAGCTAACGCTTTAAATTAAAACTCTAAACTAAAACTAAACTATAACTCTAACTAAAACTCTAAACTCTAAACTAAAATTATTAACTAAAACTAAACTAAACTGTAACTCTAAGTAAAACTCTAGGTTTTGACTCTAAACTAAAACTCTGAATTAAAACTGAACTAAACTATAACTCTAACTAAAACTCTAAGCTAAGACTCAATACTAAAACTCCATTATCTAAGCTAAAACTCTTAACTAAAACTAAACTAAAACTATAACTCTAACTAAAACTCTAAAGTAAAACTGTTAACTAAAACTATAAACTCTAAACTAAAACTCTTAACTAAAATTAACTAAACTATAACTCTAACTAAAACTCTAAGCTAAGACTCTAAACTAAAACTCTAAACTCTAACTAAAACTCTAAGCTAAGACTCTGAAATCTAAACAAAACTGTAAGCTAATACCAAACTGAAACTCTAAACTAAAACTCTTATCTAAAACTAAACTAAACTAAACTAAAAGTGCAACGAAGACTCTAAACTCTAAACTAAAACTCTTATCTAAAACTAAACAACACCTCTAAACTAAAATTCTTAACTAAACCTAAACTAAACTATAACTCTAACTAAAACTCTAAGCTAAGACTCTAAACTAAAAATCTGAATTAAAACTAAACTAAACTATAGCTCTAACTAAAACTCTAAGATAAGACTCAAAACTAAAACTCCAATATCTAAACTAAATCTCTTAACTGAAACTAAACTATAACTAAAACTAAAACTCTAAAGTAACACTGTAAACTAAAAATATAAACTCTAAACTAAACTCTTAAGTAAAACTAAAATATAGATCTAAAATAAAGCTCCTAACTAAAACTAAACTAAACTATAACTCTAACAAAAACTCTAAGCCAAGACTCTAGACTAAAACTCTAAATACTCAACTAAATCTAAACTAAACTATAAATAGAACTAAAACTCTAAGCTAAGACTCTAAACTAAAACTCTAAGCTCTAACTAAAACTCTAAGGTAAGACTCTAAACTCTAAACTAAAACTCTTAACTACTATAACTCTAGCTAAACCTGTAAGCTAATACCAAACTGAAACTCTAAACTAAAACTCTAAACTAAAACTCTTAAAAAAATTAAACTAAACTATAACTCTAACTAAAACTCTAAACTCTAAACTAGAACTCTAAAGTCTAAACTAAAACTCTTAGCTAAAATTAAACTAAACTATAACTCTAACTAAAAATCTAAGCTAAGACTCTAAGCTAAAACTCTAAACTCTAAACTAAAACTCTTTACTAAAACTAAACTAGAGATCTAAACTAAAACTCTTAACTAAAACTAAACTAAACTCGAACTCTAACTAAAACTCTAAGCTAAGACTCTAAACTAAAACTCTAACTAGAACTCTAAGCTAAGACTCTAAACTCTAAACAAAAACTTCAGACTCTAAGCTAAGACTCTAAACTAAAACTTTTAACTACTATAACTCTAATTAAAACTATAAGCTAATACCAAACTGAAACACTAAACTAAAACTCTTAACTAAAACTAAGCTATAACTCTAGACTAAAACTCTTAACAGAAATTAAACTTAAACTCTAACTAAAACTCTAAACTCTAAACTAAAACTCTAAAGTCTAAACTAAAATTCTTAACTAAAATTAAACTAAACTATAACTCTAACTAAAACTCTAAGCTAAGACTCTAAGCTAAAGCTCTAAACTCTAAACTAAAACTCTTAACTAATACTAAACTAAACTAAAAGTACAAGGAGAAACTCTAAGCTAAGACTCTAGGCTAAAATTCTAAACTAAAACGTTTAGCTAAAACTAAACTACAAGTCCAAAAACACAACTACAACTAAACTAAACTAAAACTGACTAAAACTCTGAGAGTCTAACATAAAACTCTAGACTCTGAACTACAACTAAACTAAACTATAACTCTAACTAAAGCTGTAAGCTAATATCAAACTAACACTCTAAACTAGGGAGGGGGGCTCTTGGGGGGCCCAGGGGAGGTGGTCCTTTGGGGGGCCCGGGGAGAGAGGGGCCCGTGGGGAGTGGGCCCTTTAGGGGTCCTTTGGAGGTCCAGGGATAGGGGGCCCTTTGGGGTTGGGGTAGGGGTTCTTACAACTCTGTTAAAATGGAACTTGTGTATTATAACGACCAGAGAGTTTCACCCAAATCATCGTCTAAAATGTCTCAAACTGTTTCGCCCAAAAAATCCCTAAAACGTCTCGAACTGTTTCGCCCAAGCCCAGATAATCCCCTAAAAGTAATTTCTGTGTGTTCCTTTGTTTCGGCATCCCTGCGCTGTCACATTTGAAATTCCCAGGAAACCATTTCCCGCGTAAATATATTCAATCTGTCTTGATCTCGTGTGAATTTCTGAAAAACATCTAAGGTGTTCCTACTTACACTATTATGGCTTCGATAGAATATTAGTTTTATCTCTCAGACCTAAAGACCTGAGGATCCATATTTAAAAATAGAATATTAATGTATCTCTCAGACCTAAAGACCAGAGAAGCCATATTTAAAATGAAATCCCCTCATGATAGAATTCCCTGCCAATTATTTAAATCAATTTCTCAGAAATTGAGTCCCACTTCGTGGATCAATACATTGCCCTTGAAAAAGGCATTGACATGTCAATCAACAGTCCATGAATAAATTATATACTCCCTGTAGTAATACCTAGATCCCTACTGACATCCTGCCACTAAAGCTACAGACAGCTTGCTTTCGGTTTAGTAGTAGATGGTATGCCAAAAAGGACAATCTTTGGTAAACTATCAACCTTCAACCAAAGAATGTGTTCTACCCATTTCAACCTTTCTCTTATGATAGCCATAAAAAGTGGAACTGAACCACACTTATCGTATAGCCTACTCTTTGAAATACGGTCAGTCAGTCGGGTTCCCAAAACAATACCTATTCAATTTCTCTGGAAAACATCAAGCAAATCTTCCTTGGGTTTTGGCGTGTCCTTTCCATTTCCATTTGGAGATTTTCGGACCTTTCCATTATGTTGAACAAAATGGCTATCTCAAAATTTTGATTAGATGTGTTTGGGGAAATGGTTGGCGTGGGAAGGGGGTTAGTTTAACTTATATGCCCCCAAAGAATAACGTACAACCCTTGCCTTGAAGGCTCTGGAGGGGGATTGTCATCCTCAGAGACGTTTTAATTACGTTGAACAAAATGGGTATCTCAATATCATTGAATGTGTTTGGGGAAATGGTTGGCGTGAGAGGGGGGTTAATTTCCCTCCAATCACTTTCGAGTATTAAAAGGGCACTAGCCCTTTCACTTTCCATTCGTCTTTTCGAAGTTTCCAATCGTTCACTTTCCAATCCAATGACGTCTTTTCGAAGTTTCTAATACAACAAAATATGACGTGGGTGGCTGGAGGGGGGGGTATCCAACCTCAAATCACTCTGAATATTAAAAAGGATACTAGAACTTCTGATAGCCAATCCAATGGGCCCCCTCAGAAGTTTATACGATCACCCTTTCTATATATACCTTATATGCCCCAAAGGCATAACTTACAACCCTTGCTCTGAGGGTTTTAGGGTGGTTGTCATCCTCAAAGACATAATTTCCTGACCTTCCTACTACGTTGAACAAAATGGCTATCTAGATATTTTGATTGGATGTGTTTGGGGAAATAGTGGGCGTGAGAGGGGCGTTAGTTGCCCTACAATCTCTCTTTCTATATATACCTTATATGCCCCAGGGCATAACTTATAACCCCTGCCCTGCTGAGGGCTGTTGGGGGTTTTCATTCTTTAAAGACATAATTTTGGACCTTTCAATTATGTTGAGCAATATAGCTATCTCGAAATTTTGATTGGATGTGTTTGGGGAAATGGTGGGCGTGTGAGGGGAGTTAATTGCCGTCCAATCACTTTTGACTACTTGAGAGAGCACTTGCCCTTTCAATTTTTTAATCGAATGAGCTCTTTTCGAAGTTTCTAAGACAAAAATGGCCATCTCAAAATTTCTATCATACGCAACCTTCGTGCACCCTTTGTGAATCATCAAAGGGTGGATGTGATTTCCATCACCTTTGATGATTTTGAATCTCAAAAGTGAAATTAAAATTACAAGCAGGAAAAAGGCTATGGCTTTTTCTTAATTGGAATAGTAAAAGACGACCTGGTAAATTTACATTAAAAGACGAACTTCATAAGTAACAAGTCCAATGTTAAGAAATATAAAAATCCATTAGAACACCAAACCATTCCATATACTGGACTTAGTTAGCTGCCTGATTCTTTGAGGTTCGTCTTATACTATTTCAAATAAGAAAAAGCCGTAGGATTTTTCCAGTTTGCAATCAGGGTTTTCATAAAACAGTTTCTGGTAAAGAATTCGGGTTGCAACGATAGCTAGCAATCTAGTAAGAGACGATCACGTCCAATGTTAAGAAATATAAAAACCCCTAACTCCTAACAAAAGAGTCAGATCAAAACAAAAAGTACACCATTAGAACTGCCTTGTCTGAAACCCATATAAAGGAAAATTACCGGCCTTTGGCTTGAATAACAAAGAAAATATATTTGCTTGAAAATCAAGAAAATTAATTTTAACCACGTTATTCTCCACAAACGGGATATTTTTTTTTCTCCTTTTCCACAGATAGCTTGGCACTGGAACATCTTAGAGAGTTGTTTAATGGCTCATTTTAAAGGAAATTAATTGGGTTAAAAATTTTTTTGTTTATTAATTATTTTTTACGAAAAACTTAATTTTTTATATATTATTACAGTAAAGACTGATCTCTCGCCCATAGTAACTGATATATGGTGGTTCCAATGGTAGCTGCAAGATATCCAGATTGCAGCGGTATCCGGGTTGCAGCGGTAGCTAGCAACCTAGTAAGAGACGATCAGTCCAATGCAAATCCGGGTTGCAGCGGTAGCTAGCAACCTAGTAAGAGACGATCACGTCCAATGTTAAGAAATATAAAAACCCCTAACTCCTAAAACAAAGAGTCAAATCAAAACAAAAAGTACACCATTAGAACCGCCTTGTCTGAAACCCCTATAATGGAAACTTACCGCCCTTTGGCTTGAATAACAAAGAAAATATATTGGCTTGAAAATCAAGAAAATTGACTTTAACCACGTTATTCTCCATAAACGGGATAATTTTTTTTTCTTTCTTCTTTTCCACAGATAGCTTGGCACTGGAACATCGTAGAGAGTTGTTCAATGGCTCATTTTAAAGAATATTAACGGGGTTAAAAACCTTTTGTAATCTAGATCTAGCGCCTTTTGCACTTAATTTTTTTTAATTAATTATTTTTTACGAAAAACTTAATTTCTTATATATCCGGGTTGCAGCGGTAGCTAGCAACCTAGTAAGAGACGATCACGTCTAATGTTAAGAAATAAAAAACCCATAGTTCCTTAAAAAAGGAGTCAGATCAAAACAAAAAGTACACCATAAGAACCGCCTTGTCTGAAACCCCTGTATAGGAAACTTTCTGTCCCTTGGCTTGAACAGCAAGGGAAATATATTGGCTTTAAAATCACGAAAATTGACTTTAACCACGTTATTCTCCCCAAACGGGATATTTTTTTCTTTC
The DNA here is from genome assembly GCF_049724085.1 of Artemia sp. Qi Xiang Cuo. Lineage (NCBI taxonomy): Eukaryota > Metazoa > Arthropoda > Branchiopoda > Anostraca > Artemiidae > Artemia > Artemia sp. Qi Xiang Cuo. Next base: position 91,782,824 of record NC_142795.1, on the reverse strand, counting down.
TTTCTTTTGTTTCCAGAGATAGCTTGGCACTGGAACATCGTAGAGGGTTGTTCAATGGCTCATCCTAAAGGAAATTAATTGGGTTAAAAACCTTTTGTAACTAAAATAAATTATTTCTAAAACAGAATAATTTTTTCCACTAAAAACTGTATTTTTGATGCAGTGACGTCATAATTACTATATAAGAAACGTCAAAACTCTAAATGGTCTCATTCATGAATACATAATGGTTAGATCAAAGCAAGCTACACGCAAGTTAAAAAATCAGTACTACAAAAAAAACAGAGATAGTAAAATTAGTACACCATTAGAATTACAGTAAAGAACGACATGACCATGCTAACTGAAATAATCTATTTTACATTAAAAGACGATCATTAGAATAATAAACCATTGCATACATTCGACTTAGTTAGCTACTTGATTGTTTGAGGTTCGTCTCTTGCTATTTCAGAGATGAAAAAGCCGTAGGCTTTTTCCTGTTTGTAATCAGGGGTATTTTGTTAATTAAAGTAAATCCTATATCCGGGTTGCAGTGGTAGCTTACAACCTAGTAAGAGACGATCACGTCCAATGTTAAGAAATATAAAAAACCCTAACTCCTAAAAAAAGAGTCAGTTCAAAAAAAAAGTACACCATTAGAACCGCCTTGTCCGAAACCCCTGTATATGAAACTTTCTGTCCCTTGGCTTGAGCAGCAAGGGAAATATATTGGCGGTAGCTAGCAACCAAGTAAGAGACAATCACGTCCAATTTTAAGAAATATGAAAACCCAGAGCTCCTAAAAGGAGTCAGATCAACACAGTCCGTTGGTAGCAAAAACTTATGTAGAGTATGTAGAAACTTTAGCTATAAAAACATATTTTTAAAACCTAATATTTGGGGCAGATATATCCGGGTTGCAGCGGTAGCTAGCAACCAAGTAAGAGACTATCACGTCCAATGTTAAGAAATATGAAAACCCATAGCTCCTAAAAGGAGTCAGATCAATACAAAAAGTACACGATTAGAACCGCTATGTCCGCAACCCCTGTATAGAATTTTCGGGTTGCAGCGGTAGCTAGCAACCTAGTAAGAGACGATCACGTCCAATGTTAAGAAATATTAAAACCCATAGTTCCTAAAAAAAAGAGTCAAATCAAAACAAAAAGTACACCATTAGAAACCGCCTTGTCCGAAACCCGTGTATAGGAAACTTTCTGTCCCTTGGCTTGAACAGCAAGGGAAATATATTGGCTTGAAAATCAAGAAAATTGGCAGCTACTACAACATTCTGCCTAAACGGGATTTTTTTTTTTCTTTCTTGTTATCCAGAGATAGCTTTGCACTGTAACATCGTAGAAAGTTGTTCAATGGCTCATTTTAAGGGAAATTAATTGGGTTAAAATCTTTTTATAACTAAAACAAATTATTTTTAATCAGGATAAATTTTTCCACTAAAAACTGTATTTTCGATGTCTTTCCATACTGCTGTCTTTTTAAAGACATTTGAGTTTTGAAGCAATCAAACAGTTGGTGGTAAGGTTGTATTTTAAACTTTATATTCCATAGATAGCTTAGCACTGGAACATCGTAGAGAGTTGTTCAATGGATCATTTTAAAGAAAATTAATAACATTCAAGAACGTATCCAAAGGGTTTAGTGGGTTTGAATCCCCCTCCCCCAAAACGTTTTTAAGATTCATAATAACGAATATAAAATGAATAAAACGAAATTGAATATACAAATATATACAATAATGAATATGAACAACTTTTTATGCGTTTTTGAAGTTTCTATTATAATTAAGAACGAATATTTTACCGATTATCTACTAATAAACATATATGACGGAATAAGTGACATGACGTAATATCTAAAACCTATTGTGTACTAATAACCATATATGACTTAATGAGCGACGTGACGTAAAAATTGAAAAAATTAATTTTTATTTTATTTTCGTTTTTAGTTCAGAATCGCTAAAGTTATAAACTGCAAAAATATTTATGGTGTCTGAACAATAGTTTTATTCTTTTAATTTAGACTAGAAAAATACCTGAAAATTTAAAAATTAGTTTAATTTTTTGTTTGGTTCTTGGTACTTGATACGTGACTTAAACATTCAACTAATGGTTACATAATGGTTTCAATCAAGCAGGCTACAGGCAAGTTAAAAAAACAGTACTACCAAAAAAACAGAAATAGCATCTTGAAAAGAAAAAAGCAAAGGTATTCAACCAACCAGGCGTATCGAGAAGTAAAAATTGATAGTGACAAAAAGCGTTATTATAATGATGTAGTTTATAGACATGCGAAAATTGAGACAGCCAAACAAAAGAGTAAGGAACGGTATGATAATGATGAAGATTACAGAGAAGCAACAATTGAGCAGGCTAGAAAAAAGATCAAGGAGCGTTATCACAATGATGAAGATTACCAAAAAATATATAAGAAAAAAGTTTCTACCAGAATAATGGGTAGATACTGGGGTTAAAAAAGCTGTAATTAAAAAATTAAATTCTCTGCGAGGTTGTACCGAAGAACACATAAGGACAAAGGGAAAAATTACATTCAGAAATACAAGAAGATGACATAAATGCAGGCTGATCTCCTTAAATTGAGAAACATTTTACGCATTTTTTACCAGGATCACGAAAAGTATTCAAAATTACAGATTAAAATTCTCTTTGAAAGAGCGGATGCTGTTGAAAAGTCGGCTAGAAATGCTTTGGCAAAGCTTCATAGTAATAATATCCAAAAGAAATGTTGTCAGTTTAATGAAAAGCTTCCAAGGTATGGACTGGCAACTGCGGAACAGTTTATAGATGCAATGGAAAATGTTCGACAACACAGTGAATATACAGAGGCGTACTTCTTAGAAAATTCGTATATTAATTTTGTAAGGAGCAATTTCAGTTTATGTAGCAGCAATAAAAATATATATACAAGCATACCTATCAGCAGCGAAGGAAAAGCAATGTTTTTCATATATAGCGAAAACGAGCCTGTTAGGGTTATTAGTATATGTGTTTGTAAGACTAATGATTTAGAACAAATTCCTGGAACACCGACTCAAGAAAAAAGTATTTCTAAGTGTGTTTTAAACAGTTCTTTTAGTTCTACTGAATATTTGGCAAAAAGTTCTCTGTGTAGTGGAACAAACTGTCCTGAAAAGTAAGAGACAACTATTGAAAAATGGTCTGAAACTAGATCTGACAAGGAAATTAGGATGGCTAAAGTCACCTATAACAATCTGAGTAAACATTCAAAACCAAAAATTGGGCAGCAGGTTACTTGGCAATGTCACCCTGATATCTGCAAGCTCTATCCGGCGAATATTGAATTATGTCAAATTCCTTTTGATATCCTTGAAAATAATATAGCATTAAAATTTTCAACTGACAAAGTGGTTAATTTCTACCTTGGCGGCTTGGATTATTGTGAAATCAATTACAGGGATACAAGAAAGCATGGGAATTCGTTAGACTGTAGCCCAAATGAGGGATGTCAGAGCTATTTGCGTTCTCTAAGGGCACTAGCTCCACATCTTCCTGTCTTGACCTGTTTCATTAATAGCGTATATAAGGCAGTATCAAAATCTAAGATTATACAACATATTAATCTACTAAAAGTCGAGGGCTCGTACAAGGAACTAAGTCATTATATGGAAGAAGTGTCAAGAAGACTCTGTCGTAATAATAGTCAAGACGTCATCTACGGTGATAGCAATATTAGAGTTTCTGTGGATGAAAATACAATAATAAAATTATTTGGTGAGAGCCTTGATAAGGTAGCTAACATCAGAGATGTATACCCCACAGTGTATTGTGACAGTTGCGAGCAGATAAAGACGAAATACCAATTGAAGAGTCTAAGATCCCTTTCAAATAAGAAAGGTTTTGATGTAATGATGGCCATCCGGGTCGCAGCTGTAGCTAGCAACCTAGTAAGAGACGATCACCTCCAATGTTAAGAAATATAAAAACCCATAGTTCCTAACAAAGGAGTCAGATCAAAACAAAAAGTACACCATTAGAACCGCCTTGTCAGAAACCCCTGTATAGTAAACTTTCTGTCCCTTGTCTTTAACAGCAAGGGAAATAAATTGGCTTGAAAATCAAGAAAAGTGGCAGCTACTACAACATTCTGCCTAAACGGGATATTTTTTTTTATTTTCTTTCTTTTCCACAGATAGCTTGGCACTGGAACATCGTAGAGAGTTGTTCAATAGCTCATCCTAAAGGAAATTATTTGGGTTAAAAATCTATAGTAACTAAAATAAATTATTTTTAAAAGAGAATAAATTTTTCCACCAAAAACTGTATTTTTGATGTCTTTTCACACTGCAGTCTTTCAAACATAATCGTATACCAGTGGTAAGATTTGAACCCACGCCTCCGAAGAGACTGGTGGCTAACACCAGTGCCTTGGACCACTCGGCCAGGCTGCCTCTCATAATTTAGGTTGCAGCAGTAGCTAGCAACCTAGTAAGAGACGATCTGTCCAATGCTAAGAATTATAAAAACCCAAAACTCCTAAACATAGAGTCAGATCAAAGCAAAAGTACATCATTAGAAATACCTTGTCTGAAACCCTACTAGATAAATAATGAATGTCGTCATAGGTTTATATTAGACCTATGACGTGAATAGAAAAACACGACATTATGTTGTTGTTTCTGAAGACGTCAAGAAATAATTCCATTGCGCCATGACGTTTTGAAATTAAATTATTAGGCCATGACGTCATAATTACTACTTAAGAACGACAATGATGTAAATGGTCTTATACGTGAATTACATAATGGTTAGATCAAAGCAAGCTACACGCAAGTTAAAAAACAGTACTACACAGACAACAGAGATAGTATCTTGAAAAGAGAAAAGCAAAGGTATTCAACCAACCAGGCGTATCGAGAAGTAAAAATTTAGACAGCAAAAAAAAACAGCCAGATGTGTTATCACAATGAAGAAGACTATAGACATGCGAAAATTGAGACAGCCAAACAAAAGTTCAAGGAGCATTATCACAATGATGAAGATTATAGAGATGCGAAAATTGAGACAGCCAAACAAAACATCAAGGAGCGTTATCAAAATGATAAACTTTATAGAGAAGAAAAAATTGAGCAAGCAAGACAAAAGATCAAGGAGCGTTTTCAAAATGATGAATTTTTTGGAGAAGCAACAATTGAGCAAGCTAGACAAGAGATCAAGGAGCGTTATCACAATGTTGAAGATGACCGAAACATATATAAGAAAAAGTTGCTACCAGAATAATGGGTAGATACTGGGGTGACAAAAGCTATAATGAAAAAATTAAATTCTCTGCGAGGTTGTACCGAAGAGCGCATAAGGATAAAGGGAAAAATTACATTCAGAAATACAAGAAGATGGCAAAAATGCAGGCTGATCTTTGTAAATTGAGAAACATTTTACGCATGTTTTAACGGGATCACGAAAAGTATTCAAAATTACAGATTAAAATTCTCTTTGAAAGATCGGATTCTGTTGAAAAGTCGGCTATAAATGCTTTGGCAAAGCTTCATAGTAATATCCGAAAGAAATGCTGTCAGTTTAATGAAAAGCTTCCAAGGTATGGACTGGCAACTGCGGAACAGTTTATAGATACAATGGAAAATGTTCGACAACACAGTGAATATACAGAAGCGTACTTCTTAGAAAATTCGTATATTAATTTTGGAAGGAGCAATTGCAGTTTATGTAGCAGCAATAAAAATATATATACAAGCATACCTATCAGCAGCGAAGGAAAAGCAATGTTTTTCAATTATGGCAAAAACGAGCCTGTTAGGGTTATTAGTATATGTTTTTGTAAGACTAATGATTTAGAACAAATTCCTGGAACACCGACTCAAGAAAAAAGTATTTCTAACTATGTTTTAAACAGTTCTTTTAGTTCTACTGAATATTTGGCAAAAAATTCTCCATGTAGTAGAACAAACTGTCCTGAAAAGTACGAGACAACTATTGAAAAATGCTCTGAATCTAGATCTGACAAGGAAATTATGATGGCTAAGTCACCTATAACAATCTGAGTAAACATTCAAAACCAAAAATTGGGCAGCATGTTACTTGGCAATGTCACCCTGATATCTGCAAGCTCTATCCGACGGATATTGAATTATGTCAAATTCTTTTTGATATCCTTGAAAATAATATAGCATTAAAATTTTCAACTGACAAAGTGGTTAATTTCTACCTTGGCGGCTTGGATTATTGTGAAATCAATTACAGGGACACAAGAAAGCATGGGCATTCGTTATACTGTTGCCAAAATGAGGGATGTCAGAGCTATTTGCGTTCTCTATGGGCACTAGCTCCACATTTTCCTGTCTTGACCTGTTTCATTAACAGCGTATATAAGGCAGTATCAAAATCAAAGATTATACAACATATTAATCTACTAAAAGTCAAGGGCTCGTACAATGAACTAAGTCATTATATAGAAGAAGTGTCAAGTAGACTCTGTCGTAATAATAGTCAAGACTTCATCTACGGTGATAGCAATCTTAGAGTTTCTTTGGATGAAAATAAAATAATAAAATTATTTGGTGAGAGCCTTGATAAGGTAGCTAACATCAGGGATGTATACCCCACAATGCATTGTGACAGTTGCGAGCAGATAAAGACAAAATACCAATTGAAGAGTCTAAGACCCCTTTCAAATAAGAAAGGTTTTGATGTAATGATGGCCACGATTTTAGCACACCTACAACAGGACATACCCAAAGATGACAGAGAACAGCTAATTCATTGTACAGGTTGGAAAGAGGATGTTATAGATTCATTCTCTGTCTGTGATTACTGTGCTGGGAAAATGTTGAAAAGTCAGGAGAATGTCCGATCAGTATTAAATATTCTTCATATAGACTGTACACCGGAATGTATAAAGTGTTTAAATAATTTTGAAATGGCAATGATTCAATTTGTAATGCCTTGTCTTACGATCGTCAGATTAGGCCAAGTAACTGCATTGAAAAGACCTAGAACAGAACTTGTTGACGCTCTTAAGGGGAGAATAGTATATCTACCTGTTGATGTGCAAGCAACTGCAGATATTCAGCCTGAAAAACTTCTTAACATTGATAGTTTTGTAGTCATTGTTAATGGTCAGCCTACTTACAACAAGAATGTTTGGACTGCACTAATAGATCTGAGAAAAGTCCATGAAGCACTGTTGTGGTTAAGAGAGAACAACAGTCTCAATAAAACAATGCGTGCATACACCCTATTAGATTTAAATAAAATACTTGAAGCACGTCTTGCTGAAAAAGCGGTTGGTGTTGATAATTTACCTGAAATACCGGAAGCTGCAATCCTTCAGACACTGACAGAAAGCGCAAAATCTACAATGGTTGAACATTTTTCTGTCCAGCCTCTCAATTCAGCGGTTCCAAAAGACTTCATAGAAGATTTTAAGCAGATGAAAGATCTTGGTACTGACCAATTTCAAATCAAGAAACTAAAAGGTGAGAGCGAAGACTTATTTCAGGAAGAACTTGATCTTAAAGTGTTTCCAAATCTTTTCCCGAAAAGCAAATATGTCTTGCGTGACAAGGCAAGACCATTTCGGATTAGGAATGCAGAATATTTTAAATCAAGGCTTCTTAGCAGACATACTAAGTTTCGTCTTGACAAACAGTTTCTTTTTCACAGCTTCCAATTGCAGAATTCTCTTACATGTGTAATAGCGTCGGTCATATGTTGCGGACTGTGAAACCAAATCAAAAATCTCGTCAATTTATAGACAGGCTTCATTCCCATGATGGAGAGATGGAAGCGACTTTGTTTTCTGTTCAATCAAAAATCAGAGGATCTCAGCAGTATTTTCAATCTCTTTCCTATAAAGTAAAGTCAATGATTGAGCAATTGGGTCCACCGACTTTGTTTCTGACAGTTTCATGTGCTTAGTGGTACTCTCCTGAATTTATTGACTATTTACGGACTGTCCATAAGAACTTACCTGGTGTAGCAAAAATGACCCCAGCAGAGTTGACGTGTCTAGATCCAGTTGCAGTTTCCATGCACTTTGACAAAAAATGGAACATTGTGTATTGTGGATTGAAGATGCTCCTATTATTGGGAAATCAACAGCGTCTGAAGTGATTCAGGTTATCAATAGTATTTTAACTTGTGAAATACCAAATAGATTGACTAGTCCAACTCTTCACAAACTGGTCAAAGACCATCAAGTGCACCACTGTAATAAATACTGTCAAAGAAAATATAAGAGAAAAAGAGTAAGATGGGTTACGTATTGTAAGTTTGGCTTTCCTCGTCCTAAAAAGGAACGAACAGAATTATATGACATCCTTGACTGCTTGGCTCATGGTAAAACCGTAAAAAGCCAAGAAAAAGAATATATCATCTGCTTCGAAGAGATGACGAGCGTTATATAAATGAATATTCTCCTGCGTTACTTATTGCTAATCAAGCAAACATTGATGTTCAATATATTGGTCATTTACGCTCTAAATTACCGTATTACATTACCAATTACATGACTAAAGCAGAGAGTGTCGAAATAGAAGCAATGTGGGAGGAAGTAAATAATGCATGCAAAAGTCTTGGTCAACGAACTATGTCCTACTTGTTGAAGTCCATAAAAACCCGTCAAGTCGGAGCAGTTGAAGCTGCTGATAGGCTTCTTGGTACTAAATTGTATAGTATTTCTAGGCAATTTAGATATATTGACCTTGCGAAAAAGAGCGAGGTGAAGAGGACACTGAGAAGGTATGAGGAGCTTGAAAAGCTTGCTAAAAAGATCCACAGAGTAGTAATTTGTACATTGCCCACTGGGTTATTGATATCTACCCTAAAAGACCGGAACATATGGAAAATATCAGTCTTTTTCAGTTATTGTCTTGGTATGACCGGGAGCGTAATGGTACTGATGAAAATATGATGTTAACTGACGGGTCCTTCTACCTCAGAAAAAGGCTTTTTAAACCGTATATCATACAGCACAGAAACGTAAACCCATTTGAAACTGACGAGAAGAAAAATGCTTACTATGGAGATCTTTTAAAATTGTTTAAACCTTGGCGAAATGAAAATGAACTAGTAGTCAGTGGAAATAGCAACTAGGAAACCTACTGTGTTGAAAGTGTAAACTATCCCGACATGGTAGCTTACCACGAAAAATTTGTTGTTAAGAGGAAAAGCGATATAGAATTTGAAGAAAGGGTCCGAGAACGTGCAAAAGAAATTCTGAAGGCAGAAAATATTAATGAAAACATTGAAGATGACTCAGAAAATGCAATTCAGGGAGGAGTCATTGACAGAGCAGCAGATGCTATAGAGGATTTGTTAGACGCAAACAAACAGATTTTAAATGGTGACACCGAAGACAGGTTGGAAAATGATTATGAGTCGCTCAATATTGATCAAAAGAGAGTTGTTGACCAAATTTTAGACTCAGTTACCAAGCGCAATGGTGCAACATCTTTTAAGTTGATTGTATCTGGATGTGGGGGTACAGGAAAATCTAGGGTTATCAGTGTCGTGAGAAGACTACTTTGCAACAAGTTCAAGAATGAAGATTGTCCCGTTTTAGTTATGGCACCTACTGGTATTGCTGCACATAGCATAAATAGTTTAACAATACATAGTTGTTTAAGTTTAGCTATTGATCAGGAAAACACCACAAAATAAACACCTCTCTCCACTGAAAAACTTCTTACTTTGAGAAAGACACTTAAGGAGACAAGACTTTTTATTATTGATGAAATTAGTATGGTTTCGTCTCTTCTTTTAACCTACATTCATTTAAGACTATCAGAAATATTGGCAGTTGATTTGCCAATGGGAGATTAACGGGATATTTTTGGGAGATTTTCTTCAATTAAGACCAGTAAGTGGTAATCCTCCTTATATACCTCTCACGTGAGTAGAAGTAAAAAACAGGATCGGATCAGTTGGTACTTTCAACCTTTGGCATCTATTTGAGTATGAGGAACTAAGCATAAATGTGAGTCAAAAGATGGATAAGAGTTATGCTAATACACTTGCTGAAATTAGACAGGGGTTTTGCACTGGTGAAAATTTGAATAGTCTATACAAGAGAAAAATTGGGAACTCCTACAGAGCTTCAAATGACGAAATAATAGATCTTTACTCAAAATTGTATGAAGAGGGAAATAGACCTGTCATTCTTATGCCCACCAATGAAAATTGTATGGTAGTTAACGAGTTACTTCTTACACAAAGCTGCTCAGACTACGTTAAACTTTCTGCAGTTGATCAACTCTCTTCAGTTGTTGACGACAAACGAATCGAACAGAAAGCAGCAAGCACTGTCTTTGGCAACGACAGAAAAAGAACAGCCAGTTCTTTCATGAGCTTGTTACTTGCAGTAGGTGCACGTGTAATGCGATTTATTGCGATGTTGATGCTTTAATTGAGTACAACCGTTTGAGAAAAATTTAGAGAACAGATCTTCCATTGTTTAATCCGGGTTGCAGCGGTAGCTAGCAACCTAGTAAGAGACGATCACGTCTAATGTTAAGAAATATAAAAACCCATAGCTCCTAAAAAAGGAGTCAGATCAAAACAAAAAGTACACCATTAGAACCGCCTTGTCCGAAACCCCTGTATAGGAAACTTTGTGTCCCTTGGCTTGAACAGCAAGGGAAATATATTGGCTTGAAAATCAAGAAAATTGACTTTAACCACGTTATTCTCCCCAAACGGGATATTTTTTTCTTTTTTCTTTTTTTGTATCCAGAGATAGCTTGGCACTGGAACATCGTAGATAGTTGTTCAATAGCTCATTTTAAAGGAAATTAATTGGGTTAAAAACTTTTTGTAACTAAAATAAATTATTTCTAAAAGAGAATAAATTTTTCCAATAAAAACTGTATTTTTGATGCAGTGACGTCATAATTACTATATAAGAAACGTCAAAACTGTAAATGGTCTAATTCATGAATTATAATTATAATTATCCGGGTTGCTACAGTAAAGAACGATCTCTCATCCATAGTAACTGATAAATGGTGGTTCCAGGGGTAGTACACTTGAGGTTCGTCTCTTACTATTTAAAAGAAGAAAAAGTCGTAGGCTTTTTCCTGTTTGTAATGATTATAAAAAAGAATGACTTCTTCCCTATGCTAAATTTTATACGCCACTTAATTATCCGGGTTGCAGCGGTAGCTAGCTACCTAGTAAGAGACGATCACGTCCAATGTTAAGAAATATTAAAACCCATAGTTCCTAAAAAAGGAGTCAGATCAAAACAAAAAGTACACCATTAGAACCGCCTTGTCCGAAACCCCTGCATAGTAAACTTTCTGTCCCTTGGCTTGAAAAGCAAGGGAAATATATTGGCTTGAAAATCAAGAAAAGTGGCAGCTACTACAACATTCTGCCTAAAAGGGATATTTTTTTTTCTTTTTTTCTTTTGTATCCAGAGATAGCTTGGCACTGGAACATCGTAGATAGTTGTTCAATGGCTCATTTTAAAGGAAATTAATTCGGTTAAAAATCTATAGTAACTAAAATAAATTATTTCTAAATTACATAAAGGATCGATTAGTTATAAATGGGAATTATGTAAGTTTCATTGGTATCATGACTGCAGAGATAGCTGGAATTACATTAAAGAACGAACTGTAGTCCATAGTAACTGAAGTGTTATAAGGAATAAAACAGTTTACTGTTAAGAACTGTAAGTAAGAGTCGATTAAAATAAAGAACGAATTTTCTACCGATTGTCTAATAATAAACATATATGCCGGAATAAGTGACATGACGTAACATCTAACAAATATTGTTTACTAATAACGATATGTGACGTAATGAGTGACGTGACGAAAAAATTGACAAATCAATTTTTATTATAATCCGGGTTGCAGCGGTAGCTAGCAACCTAGTAAGAGACGATCACGTCCAATGTTAAGAAATATAAAAACCCATAGTTCCTAAGAAAAGGAGTCAGATCAAAACAAAAAGTACACCATTAGAACCGCCTTGTCCGAAACCCCTGTATAGGAAACTTTCTGTCCCATGGCTTGAACAGCAAGGGAAATATATTGGCTTGAAAATCAAGTTTATAATAAAGATCGAACTCTTCCCTATACTAACTTGCATACGCAACTTCACTATAGTTAAGATTTCAGTATTTATATTTTTACATTAAAAGACGATCACTGAAATAACAAACCATTCCATACATTGGACTTAGTTAGCTACTTGATTGTTTGAGTTTTGTCTCTTACTATTTAAAAGAAGAAAAAGCCGTAGGCTTTTTCCTGTTTGTATTTATAGTTAAAAAACCAACTCAAGTCCAAAGAAACTGAACACTGTGGTTCATTCATATTATTTTCATTATTTTAGCTTGAATGTAAATAAACAAGTTTCTTTTTTAAATTTTAAATTGAAAAGATAGTGCTTTTAATTCAACATATTAAAAGTTCTCCTCGACGGGGAATTGAACCCCCTTCTCCCAGGTAACAAGTGGGCATACTTACCATTAGACTATCGAAGACTCATAAAATAAAAGTTACATATAAGATATGATAATAATTTTTTAATCCGGGTTACATAAGGGCTCGATTATCGAATTTTTATAATAAAGAGCGAACTCTTGCCTATAATAGATTAGATACTCAACTTAATTATAGTTAATAATATAGTAATGATAATATAGTAATGATTTAGTAAAACATTAAAATTAAAATCGACCAATTGCATTTACAGGCATATATATTTCATTTGGCGGTATCCGGGTTGCAGCGGTAGCTAGCAACCTAGTAAGAGACGATCACGTCCAATGTTAAGAAATATAAAAACCCATAGTTCCTAATAAAGGAGTCAGATCAAAACAAAAAGTACACCATTAGAACCGCCTTGTCCGAAACCCCTGTATAGGAAACTTTCTGTCCCTTGGCTTGAACAGCAAGGGAAATATATTGGCTTGAAAATCAAGAAAATTGACTTTAACCACGTTATTCTCCACAAACGGGATATTTTTTTCTTTTTTTCTTTTTTTTGTATCCAGAGATAGCTTGACACTGGAACATCGTAGAGGGTTGTTCAATAGCTCATTTGATCAAAACAAAAAGTAACCATTAGAACCACCTTGTCCAAAATACCTGTATAGGAAACTTGCAATGGTAGTCACATTAAAAGACAATCGTTGGAATAACAAACTATTGCATACATTGGACTTAGTTAGCTACCTGATTCCTTAAGAGTCGTCTCTCACTACTCCAGAGAAGAAAAAGCCGTAGGCTTTTTCCTGTTTGTAATCAGGTTTTACATAATCTGATTTGTCCATCCGGTTGCAGCGGTAGTCCGGGTTGCAGTGGTATAATAAAGAACGACCTCTTGCCAATACTAAATTCTATACGCCACTTAATCCGGGTTGCAGCGGTAGCTAGCAACCTAGTAAGAGACGATTGAGTAAGAGACGGGATATTTTTTTTTCTTTTGTTTCCAGAGATAGCTTTGCACTTGAATCCGGGTTGCAGCGGTAGCTAGCAACCTAGTAAGAGTCACGTCCAATGTTAAGAAATATAAAAACCCATTTTTCCTAACAGAGGAGTCAGATCAAAACAAAAAGTACACCATTAGAGCCGCCTTGTCCGAAACCCCTGTATAGTAAACTTTCTGTCCCTTGGCTTGAACAGCAAGGGAATTATAATAAGGAACGACCTCTTGCCTATACTAAGTTCTCTCCCTAGCGAATAAAGCAGCTTGTATACCGACCTGATTTGTGTTAGTACGGTCAAATGATTTTGGTTTAAAATGAGGAATTACAGTAAAGAACAAACTTCCAGCCCATAGTAACTAAAATAAGATTATAATTTCATGTTAAAGATTGATCAATGATGTCGTAGTCGTAGGTTGTAGCCATGTCGTCTCTAACTCATTTTAAAGGAAATTGCAACATCTAGTCACTTTTGTAAATAAAAGTTTTTAAAGTAGAATCAATTTTGTCAAAAAAAATGCATTTTTGATGTATTTTTATACTGCAGTCTTTTCAAAGATATTTGGATCCGGGTTGCAGCGGTAGCTAGCAACCTAGTAAGAGACGATCACGTCCAATGTTAAGAAATATAAAAACCCCTAACTCCTGAGAAAAGAGCCAGATCAAAACAAAAATTACACCATTAGAACCACCTTGTCCAAAACCCCTATTAAGGAAACTTATCACTCTTTGGCTTGAATAACAAAGAAAATATATTGGCTTGAAAATCAAGAAAATTGACTTTAACCACGTTATTCTCCACAAACGGAATATTTTTTTCTTTCCGCTTGAATTTCCTCCTCAACTAGCTGGGCACTGGAAAATCATAGAGAGCTGTATAATAGCTCATTTTAAAGGAAATTGCAACATCTAGTCACTTTTGTATTTAAAAATTAAATACTTTTTAAAGTAGAATCAATTTTGTCAAAAAAATTGCATTTTTGATGTATTTTCATACTGCAGTCTTTTCAAAGATATTTGAATTTTGAAGCAATCAAATATAATAAAGATCAAACTCTTCCCTATACTAACTTGCATACGCAAGTTCACTATAGTTAAGATTACAGTATTTATATTTTTACATTAAAAGATAATCACTGAAATAACAAACCATTCCATACATTGGACTTAGGTAGCTACTTGATTGTTTGAGTTTCGTCTCTTACTATTTAAAAGAAGAAAAAGCCGTAGGCTTTTTCCTGTTTGTATTTATAGTTAAAAAACGAACTCAAGTCCAAAGAATCTGAACACTGTGGTTCATTCATATTATCTTCATTATTTTAGCTAAAATGTAAATAAACAAGTTTCTTTTTTAAATTTTATATTGAAAAGATTGTGCTTTTAATTCAACATATTAAAAGTTCTCCCCGACGGAGAATCGAACCCCCTTCTCCCAGGTAACAAGTGGACATACTTACCATTAGACTATCGAAGACTTATAAAATAAAAATTACATATAAGATATGATAATAATTTTTTAATCCGGGTTAAATAAAGGCTTGATCATCGAATTTTTATTACATTAAAGAACGAACTTTAGTCCATATTTATATTAAAGGACGATCATTAGAAAAGCACACCATTGCATATATTGGACTGAGTTAGTTTTTCAGTTTAGTCCGGGTTGCAGCGGTAGCTAGCAACCTAGTAAGAGACGATCACGTCCAATGTTAAGAAATATAAAAACCCATAGTTCCTAACAAAGGAGTCAGATCAAAACAAAAAGTACACCATTAGAACCGCCTTGTCCGAAACCCCTGTATAGGAAACTTTCTGTCCCTTGGCTTGAACAGCAAGGGAAATATTTTGGCTTGAAAATCAAGAAAATTGACTTTAACCACGTTATTCTCCCCAAACGGGATATTTTTTTCTTTTTTTCTTTTTTTTTCTTTTCCACAGATAGCTTGGCACTGGAACATCGTAGAGGGTTGTTCAATAGGTGCTTTTAAGGGAAATTAATTGGGTTAAAAATCTATATTAACTAAAATAAATTATTTCTAAAATAGAATAAATTTTTCCACCAAAAACTGCATTTTTGATGTCTTTTCACACTGCAGTCTTTCAAACATAATCGTATACCAGCGGTAAGATTTGAACCCACGCCTCCGAAGAGACTGGTGGCTAACACCAGTGTCTTGGACCACTCGGCCAGGCTGCCTCTCATAAATAAATATATATGTGAATATGGGTTGCAGCAGTAGCTAGCAACCTAGTAAGAGACGATCAGTCCCATGCTAAGAAATATAACAAAACTCCTAAAAATAGAGTCAGATCAAAACAAAAGTACATCATTAGAACTACCTTGTCTGAAACCCTACTAGATAAATAATGAATGTCGTCATAGCTTTATATTAGAGCTATGACGTGAATAGAAAAACACGAAATTATATAGTTGTTTCTGATGACGTCATGAATTAATATCATTGCGCCATGACGTCAATAAAATCATTACGCCGTGACGTCATAATTACTACTTAAGAACGACAAAGATGTAAATTCTCTCAGTCTTGATTAGAATAATGGTTAGATCGAAGCAAGCTATACGCAATTTGAAAAAACAGTACTACACAAACAACAGAGATAGTATCTTGAAAAGAGAAAAGCAAAGGTATTCAACCGACCTGGCGCATCGAGAAGTAAAAATTGAGAGAGCAAAACAAAGGTATTCAACCGACCAGGCGTATCGAGAAGTAATAATTGAGAGAGCAAAACAAAACAGCAAGATGTGTTATCACAATGAAGTAGTTTATAGACATGCAAAAATTGAGACAGCCAAACAAAAGATCAAGGAACGGTATGGTAATGATGAAGATTACAGAGAAGCAACAATTGAGCAGGCTAGACAAAAGAGCAAGGAACGGTATGATAATGATAAAGATTACCAAAACAAACATAAGAAAAAAGTTGCTACCAGAATAATGGATAGACACTGGGGTGACAAAAGCTATAATGAAAAAATTAAATTCTCTGCGAGGTTGAACCGAAGAACGCATAAGGACAAAGGGAAAAATTACATTCAGAAATACAAGAAGATGGCAAAAATGCAGGCTGATCTTTGTAAATTGAGAAACATTTTACGCATGTTTTATCGGGATCACGAAAAGTATTCAAAATTACAGATTAAAATTCTCTTTGAAAGAGCGGATGCTGTTGAAAAGTCGGCTAGAAATTCTTTGGCAAAGCTTCATAGTAATATCCAAAAGAAATGTTGTCAGTTTAATGAAAAGCTTCCAAGGTATGGATTGGCAACTGCGGAACAGTTTATAGATGTAATGGAAAATGTTCGACAACACAGTGAATATACGGAGGCGTACTTCTTAGAAAATTCGTATATTAATTTTGGAAGGAGCAATTGCAGTTTATGTAGCAGCAATAAAAATATATATACAAGCATACCTATCAACAGCGAAGGAAAAGCAATGTTTTTCAATTATGGCGAAAACGAGCCTGTTAGGGTTATTAGTAAATGTGTTTGTAAGACTAATGATTTAGAACAAATTCCTGGAACACCGACTCAAGAAAAAAGCATTTCTAACTGTGTTTTAAATGTATAATAAAGAACGACCTTTAGCCTATACTAAATTTCATAGGCCACTTAACTTTATCCGGGTTGCAGCGGTAGCTAGCAACCTAGTAAGAGATTACATTAAGGGACGATCATTGCAATAACAAACCATTGCAGACTTTTGACTTAGTTAGCTACTTGATTGTTTGAGGTTCGTCTCTTACTATTTCAAAGAAGAAAAAGCCGTAGGCTTTTTTCTGTTTGTAATCATCCGGGTTGCAGCGGTAGCTACCAACCTAGTAAGAGACGATCACCTCCAATGTAAAGAAATATAAAACCCCTAACTCCTAAAAAAGAGTCAGATCAAAACAAAAAGTATACCTTTAGAACCACCTTGTCCGAAACCCCTATTAAGGAAACTTACCGCCCTTTGGCTTGAATAACAAAGAAAATATATTGGCTTGAAAATCAAGAAAATTGACTTTTACCACGTTATTCTCCACAAACGGGATATTTTTTTCTTTCCGCTTCATTTTTCTTCTCAGCTAGCTGGGCACTGGAAAATCATAGAGAGCTGTATAATAGCTCATTTTAAAGGAAATTGCAACATCTAGTCACTTTTGTAATTAAAAATAAAATACTTTTTAAAGTAGAATCAATTTTGTCAAAAAAATTGCATTTTTGATGTATTTTCATGCTGCAGTCTTTTCAAAGATATTTCAAGTTTGAAGCAATCAAACAGTTCATGGTAATGAGCTCTATAGTAATAATAGCTACTTGTCTCAATAGTAACCGAAACTCCTGGAACCAAAATTTTCTTTTTTGGCTTAATCACTAAAATTATTATGTAAACTGCAAAAATATCTATGATGCCTAATCAGTAATAGTAATTTCTTAATTTAAACAGCAAAAATACATGAAAATTTTATAATTAGTTTTACTTTTTGTCTCCTGGAAGAAAATTTTTTTTCATCTCAGTTCAAAGTTTTTTTAGTATCCTGGAACCAAACTTTTTTTGGTTTGTAACCCGTAAAGTACGTATCTCCATATTATTGTCTTATAATTGCAATTATTTTAGCTTTCAGTCCAGAATCGCAGAATCGCTAAACTTATTATGTAAACTGCAAAAATATTTATGGTGTCTAACCAATAATACTAATTTTGTAATTCAAACAAGATAAATACCTGAAAATTCAAAAATTAGTTTTTTTTTATGCTAGGTTTTAGATACTCGACACGGGGTATTGTGTACTTAATAGTACACACAAATATGGTCTCACGCGAGTGGAAAAAAAGAAAGAATAACCAAAAAAACTATCAAAATAGAGCAATCCAAATTTCTACTAATAGAAAACTTTACTACACAAAAAATAAAGCTAACATCCTGAAATATAGGAAAAGTTTATTTAAAAGAGTTAAAAATGCCACCGAACGCAATAAAGCTCGAGAACGCGTAAGGATTGTTACTAAGATGTCTTGTGATCCAGAATTTAAGAAAATGAAATATGACAGAGCAAAACAGAGGTATGTTACGGATCAGGGGTATCGAGAAGAGAAAATTGAGACAGCCAAACAAAAGAGCAAGGAACGGTATGATAACGATATAGATTACCGAAACAAACATAAGAAAAAAGTTGCTACCAGAATAATGGGTAGATACTGGGGTGACAAAAGCTATAATGAAAAAATTAAATTCTCTGTGAGGTTGTACCAAAGAACGCATAAGGACAAGAAGATGGCAAAAATGCAGGCTGATCTGTAATTCAGAAACATTTAGCGTATCAGAAAGTATTCAAAATTACGGATAAAATTCCTAAAGAGCGGATGCTGTCGAAAGCTTTGGCAAACTCATAGCAATATCCAAAAGAAATGTTGTCAGTTTAATGAAAAGCTTCCAAGGTATGTATAGTAAAGAACGACCTCTCGCCTATACTAAATTTTATAGGCCACATAACTATAGTATGGGCTAGTACAGTTATAGCCCCTAGTAACTGAAGTAATAAAAGGAGTCTTTATATACATATTGGTATTTTGATTATATTCCTTAATAAATCATAAGGTAAAGAACGATCTCTAGTCCATAGTAACTAATTTAATTTTGAAAAGATTACGGCAGAAACCTAAATGGTTGTATAAGTAAGCTATAAGTTATAAAAAAAGATCTACTGAGATTTGAACTCAGATCGCAGGATTCAAAGTCCTAAGTGGTAACCATTACACCAAAAAACGTTCATATAAAAAAAGAATTTAACAGTATGTGATAAAGCAGAGAATCCTAGCAATCCTAGCAATACTATCAACGAAAATAAAACAGAATTTTCTGCGAATGGTATCAAGTTTTCCATTTCAGGTCAACTAGAGGAGGTATGAAACTAAATTAAACACTACTATTTGTGTCCAGATTTTTAAGAGGGTTTATTTTGTTAAAAATTGCTGAAAATTTTTCTCCAGCATACAAATAGCAGGCCAAACTATAAATTCTTAAAAAAACGAAAAAAAATTAAAGTATTATTTGCTTTTTCTCTGAAAAGACTATGTCAATATAAAACGAACAGAAATTAATTAAAAAAAACTTTTTCCACAAAATAAGTTTTTCAAAGAAAAGTAAAGAACTCCATTAAACAAAAATGAGCAAAAATAAAATGAAATAATCTACCAAGCGTGAAACTATCATAAATCAGCCTCGATTAATAAATGAAATCCAAAACGAACAGATATTACAATAAATAACCGAATCAAACTCAAAACGAGTAGAAACTAAGATAAGTAGGGCTCAAAACCCCTCTGCCTTCCCAAGGCCAGAACATACTTTGCGCTTGAAAAAAAAATACTGAAAAAATTCAAATGAATGTGCATTGTCAGTTTAATATACATATACTGATATTTAGTAAACAAAATGTTAATATTACTTAATTTATTAAAGTTATAAAAGTAAACACATTTACATTTTTTCAGTGAAATGCAAATTATGTTCTGGTCTAGGGAAGGCATAGGGGTTTTGAGCCCACTTTATGTTAAAATAAAATTGATTTGTTACGAGAAACTGCATTTTGTTCAAAACTGTAATAGCAAATGGTATAAACATCATCTTAGATATTAAGATCAAAATAGTATTTTTAACATAATTGAAAGTATTTAGATATAGTTACATAAAATATAGTAATTCCTTTAGAGTTTTAACAAAAGCCAAATTGGTGAATTGGAACTAGAGTAATTCTTGAAAGTTTTGAATAAACTAATTTTATTTAATGGATTGCTAAGTTATTAAGTAAACTGCAAAAATATGTATGTTGTCTGATCAATAATTTTAATTCTTTAATTAAAACTAGAAAAATACCTGAAAATTTTAAAATTAGTTTTGATTTTTAATTGGCTCTTGATACTTGACACGGGGTTTTATGGATAGATGTTAACAAATAACATGATGTCTTCTGATTCACAAATGATTGTAAGTTTTGTCACTGGCATAACGGTCATATGTGCTGGAATATCAATGTGGTGGGTAGTTAGAAAATATAGAATATTCAAAATAGATACAAAAGATGATAGGAATCCTCTTCCTAATAAGAAGAGTGAGCAGAAACCAGCTAATGAGAATAAGATTATAACTGTTCCATCCTTCAAAGAGTATAATCAAATAAAACAAGAATTTTTAGGATTTCCAACCGAAACTTCCTCAGAAACAAATGAAAAACAGCTCTACCCTTACTTGGAAGCTTTCGCACAATTTTGGGAAGATGTTAGGAAATCGGCTAAGCAAATTAGTAACAAAGAGACTAGGAATGATCTTTTCAACCTTTGCGATAAAGTCCGTGATGACATCTTACCAAAACTAAGAGTTCGACTGGAAGATAAAGAAGAAGGTCAATTTCTTATAAAGACTGAATTACCTGCAGTACTTTTAAAAGAAAGAGATGTTAAAAGGGCAGAAGAAGAAAAGAAACGACAGGAGAAGGAGAGAAAGAAGTCTTCTAAGAAATCACCGAAGGGGTATACTGTATCTAAGTTGAGGTCTTGTAGCTGTGACAGCTTAGCAAGCAAAGGTTGCCGTAAAAGAAAGACAAGCAGTAGACTACAGAGAGTAGGAGACGCAAAGATTAAGAGACTTAAGAGACTGACCGCCATAAGAGACTTTTTGAGACAAGCCATAATTCTCAAGGAGTTTGACTCTGACCGCTCAGGGTCCTCTGATAATGAGTCTTCTCGCAACTCAAGTTGTGGGTCTTCGTCCTTAAGCAGTGAATCTTATAGTCAAAGCAGCACAAATACTGAATCAATTACAAAGAAAAGCGTAAGTAATTTAGAAAGTCTCATTGAAAGCCAAAAGCAAATATCTCTTTCAGAATCTAATAGTAGTAATAGTAAAAGTAATCCCAGAGATTGCGTACACAAGAAATCGCAAACGATTAAGAAGAAAAAAATATTCTCTGATTCGTCTAATTCAGAGTCTTCGAGCAGCGATAGTGATTGTAATTCCAAAAGTTATGTAAGCAAGAAATCAAAAGGAAAAAAGGAAAGGAAAAAACCAAAGGAAAAAAGCAAAGAGCACATATCGCTTTCCGAATCTAATAGCAGTAATAGTGAAAGTAATCCCAGAATTAGCGTACATAAGAAATCACAAACGATTAAGAAGAAAAAAATATTATCTGATTCGTCTAATTCAGAGTCTTCGAGCAGCGATAGTGATTGCAATTCCAAAAGTTATGTAAGCAAGAAATCAAAAGAAAAAAGGAAAGGAAAAAATCAAAGGAGAAAAGCAAAGAGCACATATCTCTTTCCGAATCTTATTTTAGTAATAGTGAAAGTAATCCCAGAAGTAGCGTACATAAGAAATCGCAAAGGATGAATAAGAAAAAAATATTCTTTGATTTGTCTAATTTAGAGTCTTCTAGGAGTTTTCTAGCAGCGATAGTGAGTCTGCTAGAGTTTTCTAGTGTTGTACTAGAGTCAAAGTGTTGTGGCAGCGATAGTGATTGTAATTCCAAAAGTCACGTAAGCAAGAAATCAAAAGGAGAAAATGAAAGGAAAAATTCAAAGGAAAAAATCCAAGAGCCAATGAAGAAGAAAAATTATTCTCCGGTTCGTGTAATTCAGAGGGTTCTAACAGCGATAGTGATTCTTCTACAGTCTTCTACAGTGATTGTAATTCAAAAAGTAATGTAAGCAAGAAATCAAAAGGCAAAAAGGAAAGGAAAACATCAAAGGAAAACAGCAAAGAGCACATATCTCTTTCCGAATCTTATTGCAGTAATATTGAAAGTAGTCCCAGAAGTAGCGTACATAAGAAATCGCAAAAAATGAAGAAGAAAATATTATCTGATTCGTCTAATTCAAATTCTTCTAACAGCCTTCTACCAGTAACAGTGAGTCTTCTAGAGTCTTCTAGCAGAGATAGTGATTGTAATTCAAAAAGATATGTAAGCAAGAAATCAAAAGGAGAAAAGGAAAAGAAAAAATCAAAGGAAAAAAGCAAAGAGTAAATGAAGAAGAAAAAATTATTCTCTGATTCGTTTAATTCAAAGTGTTGTGGCAGCGATAGTGATTGTAATTCCAAAAGTCATGTAAGCAAGAAATCAAAAGGAAAAAAGGAAAGGAGACAATCAACGGAAAAAAGCAGAGATTACATATCGCTTTCCGAATCTAATAGTAGTAATAGTAAAGTAACTCCAAAGTTACGTAAATAAGAAATCAAAAGGGAAATAGGAAAGGAAAAAATCAAAGGAAAAAAGCAACGAGCACATACATCTTTATGAATCTAATCACTATATTTTATGTAACATCTACATACTTTCAATTATGTTAAAAATGCTATTTTGATCTTCATATCTAAGATGATGTTTATACCATTTGCTATTACAGTTTTGAACAAAATGCAGTTTCTCGTAACAAATCAATTTTATTTACTATAACAGTACAGTTTCTGTAACAGCCTATACTATAGTTAAGTTGCCCTTCTACGGTAACGATTCTAGTACAAAACCCGGAAATAAAAATCACAAACAGAAAGAAGCCTATGTCTTTTTCTTATTTGGAATAGTAAGAGACGGACTTTTGGAATAGTAAGAGACGACAAGAGAATCAGGCAGCTAACTAAGTCCAATATTTGCCCTGGTTTGTTCTTTACTAGTTTCCAGCCATCTCTACAGCTATGATACTAATGAAACTTACATAATCCCTACTTATGATTAATGATCTCTTATAAAAAAAAGAAAAGAAAAAAAAGATGCCGTATATGAAGAATATCGGGGTTTCAGCCATTTTCTTGAATTTCAAGCCAATACATTTCCCTTGTTGTTCAAGCCAAGGGACGGTAAGTTTCCTATATAGGTATTTGGGACAATGCGGTTCCACTATTGTACTTTTTTTCTAATTCTAGTTTTTGAGGTATGGAATGGGGCGTGGTCGTCTCTTACTAGGTTGCAAGCTACCGCTGCAACCCTGATTGACTAAAACCATTTATTATTCTTTTAAATAGTAAGAAACGAACCTCAAACAATCAAGTATCTAACCAAGTTGAATGTATTCAATGGTTTTCTATTCCAATGATCGTTTTTTAGTGTAGATCTTTTCAAAGATATTTGATTTTTTTTTCGGGTTGCAGCGGTAGCTAGCAACCTAGTAAGAGACGATCACGTCCAATGTTAAGAAATATAAGAACCCATAGTTCCTAAAAAAAGGAGTCAGATCAAAACAGTACACCAAAAAAGTACACCATTAGAACCGCCTTGTCCGAAACCCCTGTATAGTAAACTTTCTGTCCCTTTGCTTGAACAGCAAGGGAAATATATTAACTTGAAAATCAAGAAAAGTGGCAGCTACTAAAACATTCTGCCTAAACGGGATATTTTTTTTTTCAGAGATAGCTTGGTACAGGAACATCGTAGATAGTTGTTCAATAGCTCATTTTAAAGGAAATCTCTAGATCTAGCGCCTTTTGCACTTAATTTTTTTTTAATTAAATATTTTTTACGAAAAACTTAATTTTTTATAAACAATATTGATCAATGACGTCATAGTCGCTGGATGCAGTTAGTATTACATAAAGGCTCGATCATCGAATTTAAGCTGAAACTAAGTAAAAGACTATTATGCCTCCATATATTCACAGTGATGTATAAGATTTCCCATTACATTTGTAAACTGTTCCACAGTTGCCGGTCCATACCTTGGAAGCTTTTCACTAAACATGCAACATTTCTTTTGGATATTACTATGAAGTTTTCCGAAAGCATCCGGGTTGCAGCGGTAGCTTGCAACCTAGTAAGAGACGATCACCTCCAATGTTAAGAAATATAAAACCCCCCAACTCCTAAAAAAAAAGTCAGATCAAAACAAAAAGTACACCATTAGAACCCCCTTGTCCGAAACCTCTATAAAGGAAACCTACCGCTCTTTGGCTTGAATAACAAAGAAAATATATTGGCTTGAAAATCAAGAAAATTGACTTTTAAAACGTTATTCTCCAGAAAGGGGATATTTTTTCTTTCCGCTTGATTTTCCTCCTCAGCTAGCTTGGCACTGGAAAATCATAGAGAGCTGTATAATAGCTCATTTTAAAGGAAATTGCAACATCTAGTGCCTTTTGTAATTTAAAATAAAATACTTTTTAAAGTAGAATCAATTTTTTCAAAAAAATTGCATTTTTGATGTATTTTCATACTGCAGTCTTTTCAAAGATATTTGAATTTTGAAGCAATCAAACAGTTCATGGTAATGAACTCTATAGTAAAAATAGCTACTTGTCTCAATAGTAACCGAAACTCCTGGAACCAAAATATTCTTTTTTGGCTTAATCGCTAAAATTATTATGTAAACTGCAAAAATATTTATGATGCCAAATCAGTAATATTAATTCCTTAATTTAAACAAAAAAAATACATGAAAATTTTATAATTAGTTTTACTTTTTGTCTCATGGAAGAAAAAATTTTTTCATCTCAGTTCAAAGTTATTATTGTATCCTGGAACCAAACTTTTCTTGGTTTTATAATAAAGAACGAATATTTTACCGATTATCTACTAATAACCATATATGACGTAATAAGTGACATGACGTTATATCTAAAACCTATTGTGTACTAATAACCATATATGACTTAATGAGCGACGTGACGTAAAAATTAAAAAAACTAATTTTTATTTTATTTTCATTTTAGTTCAGAATCGCTAAAGTTATAAACTGCAAAAATATTTATGGTGTCTGAACAATAGTTTTAATCTTTTAATTTAGACTAGAAAAATACTTAAAAATTTAAAAATTAGTTTAATTTTTTGTTTGGTTCTTGATACTTGATACGGGACATAAAAAATCAACTAATGGTTACATAATGGTTTCAATCAAGCAAGCTACACGCAAGTTAAAAAAAGAGTACTACCAAAAAAACAGAGATAGCATCTTGAAAAGAGAAAAGAAAAGGTATTCAGCCGACCAGGCGTATCGAGATGCGAAAATTGATAGTGACAAACAGAGTTATTATAATGATGTAGTTTATAGACATGGGAAAATTGAGACAGCCAAACAAAAGAGCAAGGAAAGGTATGATAACGATATAGATTACCGAAACAAACATAAGAAAAAAGCTGCTACCAGAATAATGGGTAGATACTGGGGTGACAAAAGCTATAATGAAAAAATTAAATTCTCTACGAGGTTGTACCGAAGAACGCATAAGGACAAAGGGAAAAATTACATTCAGAAATACAAGAAGATGGCAAAAATGCAGGCTGATCTTTGTAAATTGAGAAACATTTTACGCATGTTTTATCGGGATCACGAAAAGTATTCAAAATTACAGATTAAAATTCTCTTTGAAAGAGCGGATGCTGTTGAAAAGTCGGCTAGAAATGCTTTGGCAAAGCTTCATAGTAATATCCAAAAGAAATGTTGTCAGTTTAACGAAAAGCTTCCAAGGCATGGATTGGCAACTGCGGAACAGTTTATAGATGTAATGGAAAATGTTCGACAACACAGTGAATATACGGAGGTGTACTTCTTAGAAAATTCGTATATTAATTTTGGAAGGAGCAATTGCAGTTTATGTAGCAGCAATAAAAATATATATACAAGCATACCTATCAACAGCGAAGGAAAAGCAATGTTTTTCAATTATGGCGAAAACGAGCCTGTTAGGGTTATTAGTAAATGTGTTTGTAAGACTAACTATTTAGAACAAATTCCTGGAACACCGACTCAAGAAAAAAGCATTTCTAACTGTGTTTTAAACAGTTCTTTTAGTTCTACTGAATATTTGGCAAAAAATTCTCTGTGTAGTAGAACTAACTGTCCTGAAAAGTACGAGACAACTATTGAAAAATGCTCTAAAACTAGATCTGACAAGGAAATTATGATGGCTGAAGTCACCTATAACAATCTGAGTAAACATTAAAAACCAAAAATTTGGCAGCAGGTTACTTGTCAATGTCACCCTGATATCTGCAAGCTCTATCCGACGGATATTGAATTATGTCAAATTCTTTTTGATATCCTTGAAAATAATATAGCATTAAAATTTTCAACTGACAAAGTGGTTAATTTCTACCTTGGCGGCTTGGATCATTGTGAAATCAATTACAGGGACACAAGAAAGCATGGGCATTCGTTATACTGTAGCCCAAATGAGGGAGGTCAGAGCTACTTGCGTTCTCTAAGGGCACTAGCTCCACATTTTCCTGTCTTGAACTGTTTCATTAATAGCGTATATAAGGCAGTATCAAAATGTAAGATTATACATATTAATCTACTAAAATTCGAGGGCTCGTACAAGGAACTAAGTCATTATATAGAAGAAGTGTCAAGTAGACTCTGTCGTAATAATAGTCAAGACTTCATTTACGGTGATAGCAATATTAGAGTTTCTGTGGATGAAAATACAATAATAAAATTATTTGGTGAGAGCCTTGATAAGGTAGCTAACATCAGGGATGTATAACCCACAATGCATTGTGACAGTTGTGAGCAGATAAAGACAAAATACCAATTGAAGAGTCTAAGATCCCTTTCAAATAAGAAAGGTTTTGATGTAATGATGGCCACGATTTTAGAACACCTACAACAGGACATACCCAAAGATGACAGAGAACAACTAATTCATTGTACAGGTTGGAAAGAGGATGTCATAGATTCATTCTCTGTCTGTGATTACTGTGCTGAGAAAATGTTGAAAAGTCAGGAGAATGTCCGATCAGTATTAAATAACCTTCATATAGACTGTACACCGGAATGTATAAAGTGTTTGAATAATTTTGAAATGGCAATGATTCGATTTGTAATGCCTTTTCTTACTATCGTCAGATTAGGGTAGGTAACTGCATTGAAGAGACCTAGAACAGTACTTGTTGACGCTCTCAAGGGGAGAATAGTATATCTACCTGTTGATGTGCAAGCAAATTAAGATTTTCAGCCTGAAAAACTTCTTAACATTGATAGTTTTGTAGTCATTGTCAATGGTCAGCCTACTTACAACAAGAATGTTTGGACTGCACTAATAGATCTGAGAAAAGTCCATGGAGCACTGTTGTGGTTAAGAGAGAACAAATGTCTTTGTAAGACTAATGATTTAGAACAAATTCCTGAAACACCGACTCAAGAAAAAAGTATTTCTAATTGTGTTTTAAACAGTTCTTTTAGTTCGACTGAATATTTGGCAAATCCGGGTTGCAGTGGTAGCTAGCATCTGGGTTGCAGCGGTAGCTAGCAACCTAGTAAGAGACGATCACGTCCAATGTTAAGAAATATAAAAACCCATAGTTCCTAAAAAAGGAGTCAGATCAAAAAAAAGTACACCATTAGAACCGCCTTGTCCTAAACCCCTGTATAGTAAACTTTCTGTCCCTTGGCTTGAACAGCAAGGGAAATATATTGGCTTGAAAATCAAGAAAAGTGGCAGCTACTACAACATTCTGCCTAAACGGGATATTTTTTTTCTTTGTATCCAGATATAGCTTGGCACTGGAACATCGTAGATAGTTGTTCAATGGCTCATTTTAAAGGAAATTAATTGGGTTAAAAATCTATAGTAACTAAAATAAATTATTTCTAAAAGAGAAAAAATTTTTCCACCAAAAACTGCATTTCTGGTGTCTTTTCACACTGCAGTCTTTCAAACATAATCGTATACCAGCAGTAAGATTTGAATCCACGCCTCCGAAGAGACCCTTGGCTAACACCAGTGCCTTGGACCACTCGGCCAGGCTGTCTCTCATAAATAAATATATATGTGAATTTGGGTTGCAGCAGTAGCTAGCAACCTAGTAAGAGACGATCAGTCCAATGCTAAGAAATATAAAACCCAAAACTCCTAAAAATAGAGTCAGATCAAAACAAAAGTACATCATTAGAACTACATTGCCTTAAACCCTACTATATACATAATGAATGTCATCATAGTTTTATATTAGAGCTATGACGTGAATAGAAAAACACAAAATTATATTGTTGTTTTGAAGATGTCATGAAATAATACCATTGCGCCATGACGTCATGAAATAAAATCAATACGCCGTGACGTCATAATTACTATATAAGAAACGTCAAATCTGTAAATGGTCTCATTCATGAATAAATAAAGGTTAGATCAAAGCAAGCTACACGCAAGTTAAAAAAACATTACTACAAAAAAAAACAGAGATAGTATTTAAAAAAGAAAAAAGCAAAGGTATTCAACCAACCAGGCGTATCGAGAAGTAATCAAACAAAACAGCAAGATGTGTTATCACAATGATGAAGATTATAGACAAGCAAAAATTGAGACATCCAAACAAAAGATCAAGGAGCGTTATCACAATGATGAAGATTATAGAGAATTAACAATCGAGCAGGCTAGACAAAAGATCAAGGAGCGTTATCACAATGATGAAGACTACCGAAAAATATATAATAAAAAAGTTGCTACCAGAATAATGGGTAGATACAGGGGTGACAAAAGCTATAATGAAAAAATTAGATTCTCTGCGAGGTTGTATCGAAGGACGCATAAGGACAGTGAATATACGGAGGCTTACTTCTTAGAAAATTCGTATATTAATTTTGGAAGGAGCAATTGCAGTTTATGTAGCAGCAATAAAAATATATATACAAGCATACCTATCAATAGCGAAAAAAAGCAATATTTTCCAATTATGGCGAAAACGAGCCTGTTAGGGTTATTAGTATATGTGTTTGTAAGACTGATTTAGAACAAATTCCTGGAACACCGACCCAAGAAAAAAGTATTTCTAACTGTGTTTTAAACAGTTCTTTTAGTTCTACTGAATGTTTGGCAAAAAATGCTCTTTGTAGTAGAACAAACTGTCCTGGAAAGTACGAGACAACTATTGAAAAATGTTCTGAAACTAGATCTGACAAGGAAATTATGATGGCTGGAGTCACCTATAACAATCTGAGTAAACATTCAAAACCAAAAATTGGGCAGCACGTTACTTGGCAATGTCACCCTGATATCTGCAGGCTCTATCCGACAGATATTGAATTATGTCAAATTCTTTTTGATATCCTTGAAAATAATATAGCATTAAAATTTTCAACTGACAAAGTGGTTAATTTCTACCTTGGCGAATTGGATTATAGTAAAATCAATTACAAGGACACAAGAAAGAATGGGCACTCGTTATACTGTAGCCCAAATGAGGGATGTCAGAGCTATTTGCGTTGTCTAAGGGCACTAGCTCCAAATTTTCCTGTCTTGACCTGTTTCATTAATAGTGTATATAAGGCAGTATCAAAATCTAAGATTATACAACATATTAATCTACTAAAAGTCGAGGGCTCGTACAAGGAATTAAGTCATTATTTAGAAGAAGTGTCAAGTAGACTCTTTCTCAATAGTCAAGACGTCATCTACGGTGATAGCAATATTAGAGTTTCTGTGGATGAAAATACAATAATAAAATTATTTGGTGAGAGCCTTGATAAGGTAGCTAACATCAGGGATGTATACCCCACAATGCATTGTGACAGTTGCAAGCAGATAAAGACAAAATACCAATTAAAGAGAAAGGTTTTGATGTAATGTTGGCCATGATTTTAGAACACCTCCAACAGGACATACCCAAAGATGATAGGGAACAGCTAATTCATTGTACAGGTTGGAAAGAGGATGTCATAGATTATAATCAGGATTCACTTGTTACTGTAGAGCGACTCGAACTTCTATCTTCGTTGTCAGGAAGAGAGCTCACTAGCCAATGCGCTACAGCAACTGATAGCAAACAAGTAATTATAGGGTTGTTGATGTGTCTAGAAATTCCTCACGCAGTCACATCGGCAGGTTTCCTAAATTTAGTACAAAAAAATCTAAATTCTATGTTGGGGATGAAATGTACATAGAAGTATATTGTTCAACTTCTGAGGCGAACCATAATCCATACCAAGGTATGGACCGGCAACTGTGGAACAGTTTACAGATGTAATGGGAATATCCGGGTTGCGGCGGTAGCTAGCAACCTAGTAAGAGACGATCACGTCCAATTTTAAGAAATATAAGAGCCCATAGCTCTTAAAAAAGGAGTCAGATCAAAACAAAATGTACACCATTAGAACCGCTTTGTCAGAAACCCCTGTATAGTAAACTTTCTGTCCCTTGGCTTGAACAGTAAGGGATATATATTGGCTTGAAAATCAAGAAAAGTGGCAGCTACTACAAAATTCTGCCTAAACGGGATATTTTTTTTGTTTTCCAGAGATAGCTTGGCACTGGAACATCGTAGAAAGTTGTTCAATGGCTCATTTTAAAGGAAATTAATTGGGTTAAAAATCTTTTGTAACTAAAATAAATTATTTCTAAGAGAGAATAAATTTTTCAATTAAAAACTGCATTTTTGCTGTCTTTTCATACTACAGTCAATCAATCAATCAATCATTTATTACCCACAACTAACAAAAAGTAGTACAAGTGGATTACATAATAATAAAAAAAGAAAAAAAAAAAAAAAACAAAAAAACTCAACAAACTTTAGCAAATAAATTAAACTACGAAAAAAACTGTAAAAGACCGTGGTCAGGGCTAAATTTACAAAAAGCATCTGCAGAAAGCTATTGATATAGGTCACCGAACTTTTGAGTTACACCTGTAACATAGAAATTATTAAATAAATACTGATTTCTAGTCCATGGCGGCAGAGAAAGCAGAAATTTGCAAAATTTGAAATAAGTAACTTTAATCTTTTTTAAATCCTATAGCTTAAGAACAGAATGAACACCCGAAAAAAAGGCTCAGAATGATCAGAAAAAGTCGAGAATAAGCGCCCAAGAGCTCTTCTGTTATATTTTCCACGGTTTGCTACAATTTTTGAATAACTGAACTGAATTTTTCTTACTGAATCAGCAACAATCTGTTTACGAAAGAGAGCTAGAGAATTAGAAACAGTAATACCAAGTCACCGAAAGGAAGAGACATAAAGTACAGAAAATTCATTACATACCAGAGGAGTAGACGAAGACAGATTATAAGATAAGAATTCACACTTGTCAAGATTCAGGGATAGACCAATATTTAGGAAAGACTGAGAAATTAAGGAAACCATCGCAGAAAGAGTAGACTTAGTACGACTAATGAACAGAATGTCATCAGCATAGGCAATGTAAGAAACATCAGTAGAACCAGAAAAATAAGTGCCTGAGATCTTTTCCAGAACAGTAGAAATACAAATTTTGAACAGGGTTGGTGATAAAACACCTCCCTGCCTAACACCACGAAGCACTTTAATAGTTGTTTCTGGAGAAGATTTCAGGCGGAGGTAAGAATTAGAATACCAAAACCGTAGAAGGTAAATAACTGAAAAATTAACACCAGAAGAAGCCAAACAAAGAAAAGCTGGTTATGAACAACAGAATCAAAAGCCTTTGAAAGAACAAGTGTACAGAGATATACGCCTTAACCCTTGGCAGAATTAGAAAGTAGAATAGAAGAAAGGACACGATGAGCATGTTGGCACCCCACACCAGGTCTGAAACCAAGTTGATTTTCACCAAAGAAAGAAATATTTCGTGTTAAATTAAGTAAAAGAATATACTCGAAGACCTTGCTAATATTGCAAGAAACAGAAACTGGACGGTAAGAAGAGCAATCTGTAGGTGGTTTACCTCTTTTTAAAATTGAAGTCACGCTGCCACACAAAAAGCTGTCCGGGACGACCGAAGATGCCAAGCATATTTGAAACAAAAGCGCAAGATGTGACACAAGTTCAGCACATTGGGGAGTTAGATGCATTTTAGAGATACCATCAGCATCAATAGATTTCGACTTAAGATGATTCAAAGCTTTCAAAACTTCACAACGAGATATAGGCAAAACAAAACGCTGACTTAAAAATCTAGGGACAATTTTAACAAACGCTTCACCAAACTTTCTATGAACAGAATAATTCAAAACGGAGAAAATCTTCAAATAATATGCATGCCAAGAACTTGGTGGAATATCAATACTACTTACATCAGAATCGTCTGTTTTACTTGAATTAATTACTTTCCTCCAATCTTTAGTTGAAGATGGAAAATCCAGCCCTCGGTATCGGACACTTTTTAGATACTTCTTAAATTCTAATTTAGTTTTAGGGTTAATAAGAAAAACATTACCGGACCTAGGCCGACCACAATCTGTCCAAATTTTTAGCCAAAATTTAGCTTTATTTTTACAGGCCTTAAGGTTAGGGTCAAGTGACCAAAGAGGCTTTTGAGTATTCTTTCAGATTAGCTTTACTGGGACAGAAATTTTTTCAGCTTCTTTCATAGCAGAGAGGATAGAATGATAATATCGGTCAATTTCATATTTAGCATAAATAAAATTCTGACTACACTGCAAAAGCTGATAAACAACATAAATCGTACTTAGAAGTGAAGCCAAAGCTATAAGATAAACAGGAAAATTCGCATCATTCCAATCATGCTTATAAAACCATTTAGAACGTACACCACGACACTTAGACATACTCCCAGACCAGACAACAGACTTTGATAAACAAAAACACAGCGGAAGGTGATCAAGATCATTCTCGTCAAAATGAACCGTAACTGGTGAGCAGACAAGAGCTGCAGAACAAATAACGTGATCAATGTCTGATTTACTACCTGAATGGGGAATATACGTATAATCATGGGACTTCCGAACAATTTTATAAGCCGGGAGAGAATCAAAAAGCTGACCTTTCCTTACATTATCAGAAACCAGATCGGTATTAAAATAGCCAGCAATAACAAAATGCAACCCGTTATCCGATATCTATTGAATTAAAGTTTTAAGACCATTACAAGCACAAGAGAAATTCTGAAGTGAACGAATGGAACGATTATTGTATGGCAGATACACATTAATTAATACAACATTACCAAAACGCACCGCAAGAAAAGTGTCATCTGATTGGAAAAGCACAGGACTCGCACCAGAAATAATTTTCTTAAAAACACATGCTAAGCCACCAGAAGGGCGGCCACGCGTAATTTTAGCTGGACGCACAAAAACAACGTGATCACTGCTTCGTCTCAAAAAATTTTCGCTAAAGGCAGTCAGTAAATGTTCTTGGAGACAAACAACGTCGTAATTAACATACAGATCATCAATAAAAAAGTCCTTGCCTCTCGTTCCATTAATATTAAATGAGACTATACTTATGTCCGGATTCATTTCTGAGAATAGACCTTATCAGTGATCTTCTTAATCATAGAGCATCGTAGGCTATAAGAAGGATAAGATCCTCCACAGTTGGCACATTTCGGAGATTCCGTACAACGATCACTGTTCGTAGATAAATGAGGTCCAGCACAACGAGCGCACTTGGGAGCGCTACTAGTACATGTACTTTACAAGTTTCCAGGGGAACGACACTTGAAGCAACACTTTCGCAATTGCTTGAACTCATAAACACGGAAGTTTTCATACCCAATCTTCACACCGTTTCGCAGAAATGATCCTTTAGTAATCGCGTCTGCAAATTCAAGCTTAACCGATTTGCTTGTTCAAACCGACTGGACCCGATTATACCAAACTGGTTCTGTAGCATTTCAAGGTCAAAATCAGACGGGACTTCTCGAATAACACCAGTGTGTTTTTTAGATAAAACTGTCGCACTAGAACCAGGTAGAGCTTCTTTTTCTGATTTGCAAAAATCCTCAGCTGCAGATTTCTCAATATTCACCGTCCACCACTTTTTAGTCGCTTGCACTCTGGACACCAGCTGATGACCAGAAATTGAGTCTATTACTGATTTTCGCTTTAGCGGGTCACCATGCTCAGGTGGGGGATCGGAGATTAAAATTGTATTATGCATATCACACGCAGCAGGTTGGCTAATCACAGGCATTTGAGAAAAGTTCAGATTGTACGAATCAATCTTGGCAGAAACTAGCGAAATCGCTTGCTCAAGGCTCGTAAGCTTGGCTGTGACGTGTGTAAACGCTGTAGCAGAGATACTAGGGACTTCTGTTGGCCTTTTGATGACAAAACAATGGAGCTGTTTTCCATCGGCATCACATTTCTTCATAAAGTCTATAATATCTTGCAGGTGACTGAGAATTGCATTAGTGTCCCTTCTGACAGGGGGATCATTTTCATTCACAAAACTCCATAGCTTTGGTTTCTCTGACTTAACAGTTTCCAAATCTTTAAAAAAGTCCACTCCTTTCCGTAAAATAATGGCTTCATCAACACCACTTTAATTTTCAAAAACAAAGTTCAACAGCGGTGAATACAAAAGCTCGGAAACGCTCATCTAATTATATATTCACTTCAAAAATAATTTAAACCAACACATGCAATGTACACGTGATGGTCAGGCAACGAGCACTGAATAATAATAAATTAAGTTCATTAAAGATAAACTTGCCACACAGGTTTGTTTATAATCCAGGAGAAAGCTATTTTTTCGTCTGCATTGGTATAATCCTTTGCAATAGGTTTGAATCCAAAACAGGTCTTTTCACCATGAACTCTGAATCAACACAGTCTTTCAAAGATATTTGATTTTTGTAACTAAATCAAAATCGTATACCAGTGCCTTGGCGTGTATACGATCATAATCGTATACACGCCTCCGAAGAGAATGGTGGCTAACACCAGTGCATTGGACCACTTGGCCAGGCTGCCTCTCATAAATAATATATATGTGAATCTGGGTTGCAGCAGTAGCTAGCAACCTAGCAAGAGACAATCAGTCCAATGCTAAGAAATATAAAAACCCAAAACTCCTAAAAATAGAGTCAGATCAAAACAAAAGTACACCATTAGAACTACTTTGTCTGAAACCCTACTAGATAAATAATGAATGTCATCATAGTTTTATATTAGAGCTATGAGACGTGAATCGAAAAATACGAGATTATATTTTTGTTTCTGAAGACGTCATGAAATAATATCATTGCGCCATGACGTCATGAAATAAAATCATTACGCCGTGACGTCATAATTACTATATAAGAATCATCAAAACTGTAAATTTTCTCATTCATAATTAGATAATGGTTAGATCAAAGCAAGCTATACGTAAGTTAAAAAAACAGTACTACACAAACAACAGAGATAGTATCTTGAAAAGAGAAAAGCAAAGGTATTCAACCGACCACGCGTATCGAGATGCAAAAATTGATAGTGACAAACAGCGTTATTATAATGATGTAGTTTATAGACATGCGAAAATTGAGACAGCCAAACAAAAGATCAAGGAATGGTATGATAATGATGAAGATTACAGAGAAGCAACAATTGAGCAGGCTAGACAAAAGAGCAAGGAACGGTATGATAATGATGAAGATTACAGAGAACCAAGAATTGAGCAGGCTAGACAAAAGATCAAGGAGCGTTATCAGAATGATAAACTTTATAGAGAAGCAACAATTGAGCAGGCTAGACAAAAGAGCAAGGAACGGTATGATAATGATAAAG
The DNA here is from genome assembly GCF_049724085.1 of Artemia sp. Qi Xiang Cuo. NCBI lineage: Eukaryota > Metazoa > Arthropoda > Branchiopoda > Anostraca > Artemiidae > Artemia > Artemia sp. Qi Xiang Cuo. The sequence continues at coordinate 91,746,975 of NC_142795.1, read as the reverse complement.
ATTACAGAGAAGCAAGAATTGAGCAGGCTAGACAAAAGATCAAGGAGCGTTATCACAATGATAAACTTTATAGAGAAGCAACAATTGAGCAGGCTAGATAAAAGATCAAGGAGCGTTATCACAATGAGGAAGATTACCGAAAAATATATAAGAAAAAAGTTGCTACCAGAATAGGTAGATACTGGGGTGACAAAATCTATAATGAAAAACTTAAATTCTCTGCGAGGTTGTACCGAAGAACGCATAAGGACAAAGGGAAAAATTACATTCAGAAACACAAGAAGATGGCAAAAATGCAGGCTGATCTTCGTAAAATTGAGAAACATTTTACGCATGTTTTAACAGAATCACAAAAAGTATTCAAAATTACAGATTAAAATTCTCTTTGAAAGAGCGGATGCTGTTGAAAAATCGGCTATAAATGCTCTGGCAAAACTTCATAGTAATATCCAAAAGAAATGTTTTCAGTTTAATGAAAAGCTTCCAAGGTATGGATTGGCAACTGTGGAATAGTTTATAGATCCAGTGGAAAATGTTCGACAACACAGTGAATATACGGAGGCGTACTTCTTTGAAAATTCGTATATTAATTTTGGAAGGAGCAATTGCAGTTTATGTAGCAGCAATAAAAATATATATACAAGCATACCTATCAACAGCGATGGAAAAGCAATGTTTTTCAATTATGGCGAAAACGAGCCTGTTAGGGTTATTAGTATATGTGTTTGTAAGACTAATAATTTAGAACAAATTCCTGGAACACCGACTCAAGAAAAAAGCATTTCTAACTGTGTTTTAAACAGTTCTTTTAGTTCTACTGAATATTTGGCAAAAAATTCTCTGTGTAGTAGAACAAACTGTTCTGAAAAGTACGAGACAACTATTGAAAAATGCTCTGAATCTAGATCTGACAAGGAAATTATGATGGCTGAAGTCACCTATAACAATCTGAGTAAACATTCAAAACCAAACATTGGGCAGCAGGTTATTTGGCAATGTCACCCTGATATCTGCAAGATCTATCCGACGGATATTGAATTATGTCAAATTCTTTTTGATATCTTTGAAAATGATATAGCATTAAAATTTTCAACTGACAAAGTGGTTAATTTCTACCTTGGCGGCTTGGATTATTGTGAAATCAATTACAGGGACACAAAAAAGCATGGGCACTCGTTATACTGTAGCCCAAATGAGGGATGTCAGAGCTATTTGCGTTCTCTAAGGGCACTAGCTCCACATTTCCCTGTCTTGACCTGTTTCATTAATAGCGTATATAAGGCAGTATCAAAATCTAAGATTATACAACATATTAATCTACTAAAAGTCGAGGGCTTGTACAAGGAACTAAGTCATTATATAGAAGAAGTGTCAAGTAGACTCTGTCGTAATAATAGTCAAGACTTCATCTACGGTGATAGCAATATTGGAGTTTCTGTGGATGAAAATACAATAATAAAATTATTTGGTGAGAGCCTTGATAAGGTAGCTAACATCAGGGATGTATACCCCACAATGCATTGTGACAGATGCGAGCAGATAAAGACAAAATACCAATTGAAAAGTCTAAGATCCCTTTCAAATAAGAAAGGTTTTGATGTAATGATGGCCACGATTTTAGAACACCTACAACAGGACATACCCAACGATGACAGAGAACAGCTAATTCATTGTACAGGTTGGAAAGAGGATGTCATAGATTCATTCTCTGTCTGTGATTACTGTGCTGGGAAAATATTGAAAAGTCAGGAGAATGTCCGATCAGTATTAAATAACCTTCATATAGACTGTACACCGGAATGTATAAAGTGTTTAAATAATTTTGAGATGGCAATGATTCGATTTGTAATGCTTTGTCTTACGATCGTCAGATTAGGGCAAGTAACTGCATTGAAGAGACCCAGAACAGAACTTGTTGACACTCCTAAGGGGAGAATAGTATATCTACCTGTTGATGTGCAAGCAAATGCAGATATTCAGCCTGAAAAACTTCTTAACATTGATAGTTTTGTAGTCATTGTCAATGGTCAGCCTACTTACAACAAGAATGTTTGGACTGCACTAATAGATCTGAGAAAAGTCCATGAAGCCCTGTTGTGGTTAAGAGAGAACAACAGTCTCTATAAAACAATACGTGTATACACCCTAGAAGATTTAAATAAAATACTTGAAGCACGTCTTGCTGAAAAAGCGGTTGGTGTTGATAAATTACCTGAAATACCGGAAGCTGCAATCCTTCAGAAACTGACAGAAAGCGCAAAATCTACATTGGTTGAACATTTTTCTGTCCAACTTCTCAATTCAGCGGTTCCAAAAGACTTCATAGAAGATTTTAAGCAAATGAAAGATCTTGGTACTGACCAATTTCAAATCAAGAAACTAAAAGGTGAGAGCGAAGACTTATTTCAGGAAGAACTTGATCTTAAAGTGTTTCCAAATCTTTTCCCGAAAGGCAAATATGGCTTGCGTGACAAGGCAAGACCATTTCGGATTAGGAATGCAGAATATTTTCAATCAAGGCTTCTTAGCAGACATACTAAGTTTCGTCTTGACAAACAGTTACTTTTTCACAGCTTCCAATTGCAAGAATTCTCTTACATGTGTAATAGCGTCGGTCATATGTTGCGGACTGTGAAACCAAATCAAAATGCTCGTCAATTTATAGACAGGCTTCATTCCCGTGATGGAGAGATGGAAGCGGCTTTGTTTTCTGTTCAATCAAAAATCAGAGGATCTCAGCAGTATTTTCGATCTCTTTCCTATAAAGTAAAGTCAATGACTGAGCAATTGGGTCCACCGACTTTGTTTCTGACAGTTTCATGTGCTGAGTGGTACTCTCCTGAATTTATTGACTATTTACGGACTGTCCATAAAAACTTACCTGGTGTAGCAAAAATGACCCCAGCAGAGTTGACGTGTCTAGATCCAGTTGCAGTTTCCATGCACTTTGACAAAAAATGGACACCTATATTTAATGAGCTATTTTGTTCAAAGACAAATCCTTTCTTTGGTAAAATTAAGGATCATTTCTGGCGTATCGAGTATCAGAAACGAAGTGCACCTCATGTACATTGTGTATTGTGGATTGATGATGCTCCTATTATTGGGAAATCAACAGAGTCTGAAGTGATTCAGTATATCAATAGTATTATAACTTATGAAATACCCAATAGATTGACTAGTCCAACTCTTAACAAACTGATCAAAGACCATCAAGTACACCACTGTAATAATTACTGTCAAAGAAAATATAAGAGAAAAAGAGGGAGATGGGTTACGTATTGTAAGTTTGGCTTTCCTCGTCCTACAAAGGAATGAACAGAATTATAAGACGTCCTTTACTACTTGGCTCATGGTGCAGACTATAAAAAGCCAAGAAAAAGAATATATCATCTGCTTCGAAGAGATGACGAGCGTTATATAAATGACTATTTTCCTGCGTTACTTATTGCTAATCAAGCAAACATTGATGTTCAATATATTGGCCATTTGGGCTCTAAATTACCGTATTACATTACCGATTACATGACTAAAGCAGAGAGTGTCGAAATAGAAGCAATGGGGGAGGAAGTAAATAATGCATGCAAAAGTCTTGGTCAACGAATTATGTCCTACTTGTTGAAGCCCATAAAAACCCGTCAAGTTGGAGCAGTTGAAGCTGCTGATAGGCTTCTTGGTACTAAATTTTATAGTATTTCTAGGCAATTTAGATATCTTGACCTTGCGAAAAAGAGCGAGGTGAAGAGGACACTGAGAAGGTATGAGGAGCTTGAAAAGCTTGCTAAAAACGATCCACAGAGTAGTGATTTGTACATTGCCCAGTGGGTTATTGATATCTACCCTAAAAGACCGGAACATATGGAAAATATCAGTCTTTTTCAGTTATTGTCTTGGTATGAACGGGAGCGTAATGGTACTGATGATAATATGATGTTAATTGACGGGTCCTTCTACCTCAGAAAATGGCTTTTTAAACCGTATATCAAACAGCACAGAAAGGTGAACCCATTTGAAACTGACGAGAAGAAAAATGCTTACTATGGAGATCTTTTAAAATTGTTTAAACCTTGGCGAAATAAAAATGAACTAGTAGTCAGTGGAAATAGCAACTACAAAACCTACTGTGTTGAATGTGTAAACTATCCCAACATGGTAGCTTACCACGAAAAATTTGTTGTTAAGAGGAAAAGCGATATAGAATTTGAAGAAAGGGTCCGAGAACGTGCAAAAGAAATTCTGAAGGCAGAAAATATTGATGAAAACATTGAAAATGACCCAGAAAATGCAATTCAGGGAGAATTACAATAAAGAACGACACCTAGTCCATATTAACTGAAACATAAATAGGGATTATGTAATTTCCATCAGTATCATGGCTGTAGAGATGGCTGAAACCTAGTCCGGGTTGCAGCGGTAGCTAGCAACCTAGTAAGATACATTGAACTTAGTTAGCTACTTGATGTTTTAAGATTTTACAGTAAAGAACGATCCCTCTCCCATACTAACTGATATTGGGTGGTTCCAGGTGTAGTTACATAAAGGACGAATATAGCTCATCATAAATGGTGTTTGTCAATTATCCGGGTTGCAGTGGTAGCTAGCATCCTAGTCTGGGTTGTAGCGGTAGCTAGCAACCTAGTAAGAGACGATCACGTCCAATGTTAAGAAATATAAAAACTCATAGTTCCTAAAAAAAGGAGTCAGATCAAAACAAAAAGTACACCATTAGAACCACCTTGTCCGAAACCCCTGTATAGGAAATCCGGGTTGCAGCGGTAGCTAGCAACCTAGTAAGAGACGATCACGTCCAATGTTAAGAAATATAAAAACCCATAGTTCCTAAAAAAAGGAGTCAGATCAAAACAAAAATTACACCATTAGAACCACCTTTTCTGAAACCCTTATACAGGAAACTTTCTATCCCTTGTATTGAACAGCAAGGTAAATATATTGGCTTGAAAATAAATAAAAGTGTCAGCTATTACAATATTCTGCCTAAACGGCATAATTTTTTCTTTCTTCTTTTCCACAGATAGCTTGGCACTGGAACATCGTAGAGAGTTGTTCAATGGCTCATTTTAAAGGAAATCTCTAGATCTAGCATCTTTTGCACTTAATTTATTTTTTCAATTAATTATTTTTTACGAAAAACTTAATTTTTTATATACAATATTGATCAATGACGTCATAGTCGTTGGATGTATTAATATTACATAATCTGGGTTGCAGCGGTAGCTAGCAACCTAGTAAGAGACGATCAAATCCAATGTTAAGAAATATAAAAACCCCTAACTCCTAAGAAAAGAGTCAGATCAAAACAAAAAGTACACCATTAGAACCACTTTGTCTGAAACTTCCCTATTGTTAACTTTCTGTCCCTTTGCTTGAATAACAAAGAAAATATATTGGCTTGAAAATCAAGAAAAATGGCAGCTACTACAACATTCTGCCTAAACGGGATATTTTTTTCTTTCCGCTTGATTTTTCTCCTCAACTAGCTGGGCACTGGAAAATCATAGAGAGCTGTATAATAGCTCATTTTAAAGGAAATTGCAACATCTAGTCACTTTTGTAATTAAAAATTAAATACTTTTTAAAGTAGAATCAATTTTGTCAAAAAAATGCATTTACGATGTATTTTCATACTGCAGTCTTTTTAAATATATTTGAATTTTGAAGCAATCAAACAGTTCATGGTAATGAAATCTATAGTAATAATAGCTACTTGTCTCAATAGTAACCGACACTCTAAAGAACAAAATTTTGATTGTCTCAATAGTAACCGAAACTCTAAAGAACGAAATTTTGGCACCAATAGATATATCAAAGCAATCAATTCGTGATAACGAACTATATGTTGCATAGTAAAAATAGTACTAATTAAAAGAGATCATTCGAAGAACATACCATTGTATATATTAAACTTAGTTAGCTGCTCGATTCCTTGAAGAAAAAAATCTTATTTGTCAACTGAAACTAGAATAATTCCTGAAAATTAAAAAAAATATAATTTTTACAGTAAAGAACGATCTCTCTCCCATACTAACTGATGTATGGTCGTTATAATAAAGAACGACTTCTATCCTATACTAAATTTTATAGACCACTTAACTATAGTATAGGCTAGTACAGTTATTATATTTGAGGTCATCCGGGTTGCAGCAGTAGCTAGCAACCTAGTAAGAGATGATCACGTCCAATGTTAAGAAATATAAGAACCCCTAACTCCTGAGAAAAGAGTCAGATCAAAACAAAAATTACACCATTAGAACCAACTTGTCCAGAACCCTTATTAAGGAAACTTATCACTCTTCGGCTTGAATAACAAAGAAAATATATTGGTTTGAAAATCAAGAAAATTGACTTTAACCAAATTTTTCTCCACAAACGGGATATTTTTTTTCTTTCCGCTTGATTTTCCTCCTCAGCTAGCTGGCCACTGGAAAATCATAGAGAGCTGTATAATAGCTCATTTTAAAGGAAATTGCAACATCTAGTGCCTTTTGAAATTAAAATTACATTAAAGGGCGAACTATAGCCCATAGTAACTTGAATCCAGGTTGCAGCAGTAGCTTGCAACCTATCGGGGTTGTGGCGATATCTAGCAACCTAGTAAGAGATGATCACGCCCCATAGTTAAAATAAAACAGTCAAACAGTTCGTCGTAACGAACTGTTGTAGTAGGAGCGAATCGTCTCAAGAGTAACCGTAACTCCAAAAAACAGAATTTTAATCCGGGTTGCAGCGGTAGCTAGCAACCTAGTAAGAGACGATCACGTCCAATGTTAAGAAATATAAAAACTCATAGTTCCTAAAAGTACACCATTAGAACCGTCTTGTCTGAAACCCCTGTATAGGAAACTTTCTGTCCCTTGGCTTGAACATCAAGGGAAATATATTGGCTTGAAAATCAAGAAAAGTGGCAGCTGCTAAAACATTCTGCCTAAACGGGATATTTTTTTTTTTCTTTTGTATCCAGAGATAGCTTGGCACTGGAACATCGTAGAGGTTTGTTCAATGGCTCATTTTAAAGGAAATTAATTGGGTTAAAAATCTTTAGTAACTAAAATAAATTATTTCTAAAAGAGAATAAATTTTTCCACCAAAAACTGCATTTTGATGTCTTTTCACACTGCAGTCTTTGAAACATTATACCAGCGGTAAGATTTGAACCCACGCCTCAAAGAGATTGGTGGCTAACACCAGTGCCTTGGACCACTCGGTCAGGCTGCCTCTCATAATTTGGGTTGCAGTAGTAGCTAGCAACCTAGCAAGAGACGATCAGTCCAATGCTAAGAAATATAAAAACCCAAAACTCCTAAAAATACAGTCAGATCAAAACAAAAGTACATCATTAGAACTACCTTGTCTGAAACCCTACTAGATAAATTAGAGCTATGACGTGAATAGAAACACACGAAATTATATCGTTGTTTCTGAAGACGTCATGAAATAATACCATTGCGCCATGACGTCATGAAATAAAATCATTACGCCGTGACGTCATAATTACTATATAAGAAGCGTCAGAACTGAAAATGTTCTCATTCATAATTAGATAATGGTTAGATCAAAGCAAGCTATACGCAAGTTAAAAAAACAGTACTACACAAAAAACAGAGATAGTATCTTGAAAAGAAAAAAGCAAAGGTATTCAACTGACCAGGTGTATCGATAAGTAAAAATTGAGAGAGCAAAACAAAACAGCCAGATGTGTTATCACAATGATGAAGATTATAGACATGCAATAATTGAGACAGCCAAACAAAAGATCAAGGAACGGTATGATAATGATGAAGATTACCGAATCGAATATAAGAAAAAAGATAAGCAAAGGTATTCAACCGTCCAGGTGTATCGAGAAGTAAAAATTGAGACAGCCAAACAAAAGATCAAGGAGCATTATCAAAATGATAAACTTTATAGAGAAGCAACAATTGAGCAGGCTAGACAAAAGATCAAGGACCTTTATCACAATGATGAAGATTACCGAAAAATATATAAGAAAAAAGTTGCTACCAGAATAATGGGTAGATACTGGGGTGACAAAAGCTATAATGAAAAAATTAAACTCTCTGCGAGGTTGTATCGAAGAACACATAAGGACAAAGGGAAAAATTACATTCAGAAATACAAGAAGATGGCAAAAATTCAGGCTGATCTTCGTAAATTGAGAAACATTTTACGCATGTTTTACCAGGATCACGACAAGTATTCAAAATTACAGAATAAAATTCTCTTTGAAAGAGCGGATGCTGTTGAAAAGTCGGCTAGAAATGCTTTGGCAAAGCTTCATAGACAAAGATGTAAATGTTCTAATTCTTTATTAGATAATGGTTAGATCGAAGAAAGCTATACGCAAGTTTAAAAAACAGTACTACATAAACAACAGAGATAGTATCTTTAAAAGAAAAAAGCAAAGGTATTCAACAGACCAGGTGTATCGAAAAGTAATCAAACAAAACAGCAAGATGTGTTATCTCAATGATGAAGATTATAGACATGCAAAAATTGAGACAGCCAAACAAAAGTTCAAGGAGAGTTATCACAATGATGAAGATTACCACATCAAATATAAGAAAAACCAAAAGCAAAGGTATTCAACCGTCCAGGTGTATCGAGAAGTAAAAATTAAGACAGCCAAACAAAAGATCAAGGAGCGTTATCAAAATGATAAACTTTATAGAGAAGCAACAATTGAGCAGGCTAGACAAAAGAGCAAGGAACGGTATGATAATGATGAAGATTACCGAAACAAACATAAGAAAAAAGTTGCTACCAGAATAATGGGTAGATACTGGGGTGACAAAAGCTATAATGAAAAAATTAAATTCTCTGCGAGGTTGTACCAAAGAACGCATAAGGACAAAGGGAAAAATTACATTCAGAAATACAAGAAGATGGCAAAAATGCAGGTTGATCTTTGTAAATTGAGAAACATTTTACGCATGTTTTACCGGGATCACGAAAAGTATTCAAAGTTACAGATTAAAATTCTCTTTGAAAGAGCGGATGCTGTTGAAAAGTCGGCTAGAAATTCTTTGGCAAAGCTTCATAGTAATATCCAAAAGAAATGTTGTCAGTTTAACGAAAAGCTTCCAAGGTATGGACTGGCAACTGCGGAACAGTTTATAGATGCAATGGAAAATGTTCGACAACACAGTGAATATACAGAGGCGTACTTCTTAGAAAATTCGTATATTAATTTTGGAAGGAGCAATTGCAGTTTATGTAGCAGCAATAAAAATATATATACAAGCATACCTATCAACAGCGAAGGAAAAGCAATGTCTTTCAATTATGGCGAAAACGAGCCTGTTAGGGTTATTAGTATGTGTGTTTGTAAGACTAATGATTTAGATCAAATTCCTGGAACACCGACTCAAGAAAAAAGCATTTCTAACTGTGTTTTAAACAGTTCTTTTAGTTCTACTGAATATTTGGCAAAAAATTCTCTGTGTAGTAGTTATAATAAAGAACGAATATTTTACCGATTATCTACTAATGACCATATATGACGTAATAAGTGACATGACATAATATCTAAAACCTATTGTGTACTAATAACCATATATGACTTAATGAGCGACGTGACGTAAAAATTGAAAAAATTAATTTTTATTTTATTTTCGTTTTTAGTTCAGAATAGCTAAAGTTATAAACTGCAAAAATATTTTTGGTGTCTGAACAATAGTTTTAATCTTTTTTATAATAAAGAACAAATATTTTACTGATTATCTACTAATAACCATATATGACGTAATAAGTGACATGACGTAATATCTAAAACCTATTGTGTACTAATAACCATATATGACTTAATGAGTGACGTGACGTAAAAATTGAAAAAATTAATTTTTATTTTATTTTCGTTTTTAGTTCAGAATAGCTAAAGCTATAAACTGCAAAAATATTTATGGTGTCTGAACCATAGTTTTAATCTTTTAATTTAGACTAGAAAAATACGTGAAAATTTAAAAATTAGTTTAATTTTTTGTTAGGTTCTTGATACTTGATACGTGACATAAACATTCAACTAATGGCTACATAATGGTTTCAATGAAGCAAGCTACACGCAAGTTAAAAAAAACAGTACTACCAAAAAAACAGAGATAGTATCTTGAAAAGAGAAAAGAAAAAAAGGTATTCAACCGACCAGCCGTATCAAGATGCGAAAATTGATAGTGACAAACAGCGTTATTATAATGATGTAGTTTATCCGGGTTGCAGCGGTAGCTAGCAACCTAGTAAGAGATCACCTCCAATGTAAAGAAATATAAAACCCCCCAACTCCTAAAAAAAGAGTCAGATCAAAACAAAAAGTACACCATTAGAACCGCCTTGTCCGAAACCTCTATAAAGGAAACTTACCGCCCTTTGGCTTGAATAAAAAAGAAAATATATTGGCTTGAAAATCAAGCAAATTGACTTTTACCACGTTATTCTCCACAAACGGGATATTTTTTTCTTTCCGCTTGATTTTTCTTCTCAGCTAGCTGGGCACTGGAAAATCATAGAGAGCTGTATAATAGCTCATTTTAAAGGAAATTGCAACATCTAGTACCTTTTGTAATTAAAAATAAAATACTTTTTAAAGTAGAATCAATTTTGTCAAAAAATTGCATTTTTGATGTATTTTCATGCTGCAGTCTTTTCAAAGATATTTGAATTTTGAAGCAATCAAACAGTTCATGGTAATGAACTCTATAGTAATAATAGCTACTTGTCTCAATAGTAAACGAAACTCCTGGAACCAAAATTTTATTTTTTGGCTTAATCGCTAAAATTATTATGTAAACTGCAAAAATATCTATGATGCCTAATCAGTAATAGTAATTTCTTAATTTAAACAACAAAAATACATGAAAATTTTATAATTAGTTTTACTTTTTGTCTCCTGGAGGAAAATTGTTTTTCATCTCAGTTCAAAGTTATTATTGTATCCTGGAACCAAACTTTTTTTGGTTTGTAACCCGTAAAGTACGTATCTCCATATTATTGTCTTATAATTGCAATTATTTTAGTTTTCAGTCCAGATTCGCTAAACTTATTATGTAAACTGCAAAAATATTTATGGTGTCTAACCAATAATACTAATTTTGTAATTCAAACAAGATAAATACCTGAAAATTTAAAAATTAGTTTTTTTTATGCTAGGTTTTAGATACTCAACACGGGGTACTGTGTACTTAATAATTTTAAACCTTGAAAAAATATGGTCTCGCTTGAAAGGAAAAAATGAAAGAATAACCAAAAAAACTATCAAAATAGAGCAATCAAAATTTCTACTAATAGAAAACTTTAGTACATAAAAAATAAAGCTAACATCCTGAAATATAAGCAAAGTTTATTTAAAAGAGATAAAAATGCCACCGAACGCAATAAAGCTCGAGAACGCGTAAGGATTGCTACTAAGATGTCTTTTGATCCAGAATTTAAGAAAATGAAATATGACAGAGCAAAACAGAGGTATGTTACGGATCAGGGGAATCGAGAAGGGAAAATTGAGACAGCCAAACAAAAGAGCAAGGAACGTTATGATAACGATATAGATTACCGAAACAAACATAAGAAAAAAGTTGCTACCAGAATAATGGGTAGATACTGGGGTGACAAAAGCTATAATAAAAAAATTAAATTCTCTGCGAGGTTGTACCGAAGAACGCATAAGGACAAAGGGAAAAATTACATTCAGAAATACAAGAAGATGGCAAAAATGCAGGCTGATCTTTGTAAATTGAGAAACATTTTACGCATGTTTTATCGGGATCACGAAAAGTATTCAAAATTACAGATTAAAATTCTCTTTGAAAGAGCGTTTGCTGTTGAAAAGTCGGCTAGAAATGCTTTGGCAAAGCATCATAGCAATATCCAAAAGAAATGTTGTCAGTTTAATGAAAAGCTTCCAAGGTATGGACTGGAAACTGCGGAACAGTTTATAGATACAATGGAAAATGTTCGACAACACAGTGAATATACAGAGGCGTACTTCTTAGAAAGTTCGTATATTAATTTTGGAAGGAGCAATTGCAGTTTATGTAGCAGCAATAAAAATATATACACAAGCATACCTATCAACAGCGAAGGAAAAGCAATGTTTTTCAATTATGGTGAAAACGAGCCTGTTAGGGTTATTAGTATATGTGTTTTTAAGACTAATGATTTAGAACAAATTCCTGGAACACCGACTCAAGAAAAAAGTATTTCTAACTGTGTTTTAAACAGTTCTTTTAGTTCTACTGAATATTTGGCAAAAAATGCTCTGTGTAGTAGAACAAACTGTCTTGAAAAGTACGAGACAACTATCGAAAATGCTCTGAATATAGATCTGACAAGGAAATTATGATGCCTGGAGTCACCTATAACAATCTGAGTAAACATTCAAAACCAAAAATTGGGCAGCAGTTTACTTGGCAATGTCACCCTGATATCTGCAAGCTCTATCCGATGGATATTGAATTATGTCAAATTCTTTTTGATATCCTTGAAAATATTATAGCATTAAAATTTTCAACTGACAAAGTGGTTAATTTCTACCTTGGCGGCTTGGATTATTGTGACATCAATTACAGGGACACAAGAAAGCATGGGCATTCGTTATACTGTACCCCAAATGAGGGATGTCAGAGCTATTTGCGTTCTCTAAGGGCACTAGCTCCACATTTCCCTGTCTTGACCTGTTTCATTAATAGCGTATATAAGGCAGTATCAAAATCAAAGATTATACAACATATTAATCTACTAAAAGTTGAGGGCTCATACAAGAAACTAAGTCAATGTACAGAAGAAGTGTCAAGTAGACTCTGTCGTAATATTAGTCAAGACTTCATCTACGGGGACAGCAATTTTAGAGTTTCTGTGGATGAAAACACAATATTGAAATAATTTGGTGAGAGCCTTGATAAGGTAGCTAACATCAGGGATGTATACCCCACAATGCATTGTGACAGTTGCGAGCAGATAAAGACAAAATACCAATTGAAGAGTCTAAGATCCCTTTCAAATAAGAAAGGTTTTGATGTAATGATGGCTACGATTTTAGAACACCTACAACAGGACATACCCAAAGATGACAGAGAACAGCTAATTAAATGTACAGGTTGGAAAGAGGATGTCATAGATTCATTCTCTGTCTGTGAATACTGTGCTAGGAAAATGTTGAAAAGTCAGGAGAATGTCCAATCAGTATTAAATAACCTTCATATAGACTGTACACCGGAATTGTTTTGTAGTCATTGTCAATGGTCAGCCAACTTACAACAAGAATGTTTGGACTGCACTAATAGATCTGAGAAAAGTCCACGAAGCACTGTTGTGGTTAAGAGAGAACAACAGTCTCTATAAAACAATACGTGCATACACCCTAGAAGATTTAAATAAAATGCATGAAGCACGTCTTACTGAAAAAGCGGTTGGTGTTGATAATTTACCTGAAATACCGGAAGCTGCAATCCTTCAGAAACTGACAGAAAGCGCAAAATCTACATTGGTTGAACATTTTTCTGTCCAGCCTCTCAATTCAGCGGTTCCAAAAGACTTCATTGAATATTTTAAGCAGATGAAAGATCTTGGTACTGACCAATTTCAAATCAAGAAACTGAAAAGTGAGAGCGAAGACTTATTTCAGGAAGAACTTGATCTAAAAGTGTTTTATAATAAAGAACGAACTCTTGCCTATACTAAATTTTATACGGCACTTAATTATAGTATAGGATAGTAATTCAACAGATAGCTTGGCACTGGAACATCGAAGAGAGTTCTTCAATGGCTCACTTTTTATAATAAAGAACCAACTTTTGCCTATACTAAATTGCATAGGCAACTTAACTATAGTTAAGGATCCGGGTTGCAGCAGTAGCTAGCAACCTAGTAAGAGACGATCACGTCCAATGTTAAGAAATATAAAAACCCATAGTTCCTAACAAAGGAGTCAGATCAAAACAAAAAGTACACCATTAGAACCGCCTTGTCCGAAATCCCTGTATAGCAAACTTTCTGTCTCTTGGCTTGAACAGCAAGGGAAATATATTGGCTTGAAAATTATAATAAAGAACGACCTCTTGCCTATGCTATATTTTATTGGCCATTTAACTATAATATAGGTTAGTAAAGTTTACATAAAGGACCGATAGAGTTTTACAGTAAAGAACGAACTTCAGCCCATAGTAAATAAAATCCGGGTTGCAGCGGTTGTTGCAGCGGTAGCTAGCAACCTAGTAAGAGACGATCACGTCCAATGTTAAGAAATATAAAAACCCATAGTTCCTAACAAAGGCGTCAGATCAAAACAAAAAGTACACCATTAGAACCGCCTTGTCCGAAACCCCTGCATAGTAAACTTTCTGTCCCTTGGCTTGCACAGCAAGGGAAATATAATAAAGAACGACCTCTTGCCTATGCTATATTTTATTGGCCACTTAACTATAATATAGGTCAGTAAAGTTTTACATAAGGGATCGATGTCATTCAAGAGGATCTAATGTAGTACTAATTAATAGAAGTTTTATTTAGACTTTAAATCCGGGTTGCATCGGTAGCTAGCAACCTAGTAAGAGACGATCACGTCCAATGTTAAGAAATATAAAAACCCATAACTCCTAAAAGTTACATTAAAAGACAATCATTGGAATAACAACCCATTGCGTACATTGGACTTAGTTAGCTACTCAATTGTTTTCCGGGTTGTATTATAAAGAACGAACTCTTGCCTCGATAACTTTTATAGGCCATTTTTATAATAAAGAGCGACCTCTTGCCTATGCTAAATTTTATAGACCACTTAACTATTGTATAGGTTAACTAAAATAAATTATTTCTAAAAGAGAATAAATTTTTCCACCAAAAACTGCATTTTTGATGTCTTTTCACACTGCAGTATTTCAAACACAATCGTATACCAGCGGTAAGATTTGAACCCACGCCTCCGAAGAGACTGGTGGCTAACACCAGTGCCTTGGACCACTCGGCCAGGCTGCCTCTCATAAATAAATATATATGTGAATTTGGGTTGCAGCAGTAGCTAGCAACCTAGTAAGAGACGATCAGTCCAATGCTAAGAAATATAAAAACCCAAAACTCCTAAAAATAGAGTCCGATCAAAACAAAAGTACATCATTAGAATTACCTTGTCTGACACCCTACTAGATAAATAATGAATGTCATCATAGTTTTATATTAGAGCTATGACGTGAATAGAAAAACACGAAATTATATTGTTGTTTCTGAAGACGTCATGAAATAATACCATTGCGCCATGATATCATGAAATAAAATCAGTACGCCGTGACGTCATAATTAGTATATAAGAAAAGTCGAAACTGTAAATTCTCTCATTCTGGATTAGATAATGATTAGATCAAAGCAAGCTATACGCAAGTTGAAAAAAAGTACTACACAAACAACAGAGATAGTAACTTGAAAAGAAAAAAGCAAAGGTATTCAACCGACCAGGCGTATCGAGAAGTATTAATTGAGAGAGCAAAACAAAGGTATTCAACCAACCAGGCGTATCGAGAAGTAATAATTTAGAGAGCAAAACAAAGGTATTCAACCGACCAGGCGTATCGAGAAGTAATAATTTTGAGAGCAAAACAAAACAGCAAGATGTGTTATCACAATGATGTAGTTTATAGACATGCAAAAATTGAGACAGCCAAACAAAAGATGAAGGAACAGTATGGTAATGATGAAGATTACAGAGAAGCAACAATTGAGCAGGCTAGACAAAAGAGCAAGGAACGGTATGATAATGATAAAGATTACCGAAACAAACATAAGAAAAAAGTTGCTACCAGAATAATGGGTAGATACTGGGGTGACAAAAGCTATAATGAAAAAATTAAATTCTCTGCAAGGTTGTACCGAAGAACGCATAAGGACAAAGGGAAAAATTACATTCAGAAATACAAGAAGATGGCAAAAATGCAGGCTGATCTTTGTAAATTGAGAAACATTTTACGCATGTTTTATCGGGATCACGAAATTACAATAAAGAACGACACCTTGCCCATGTTAACTGAAACATAAATAGGGATTATGTAATTTCCATCAGTATCATGGCTCTAGAGATGGCTGACACCTAGTTACAATAAAAGAGTATCATTGGAATAACAAACAATTGCATAAATTGGAATTAGCTAGCTACTTGATTCTTTGAGACTCGTCTCTTATTACTTCAAAGAAGAAAAAGCCGTGGGCTTTTTCCTGTGTGTAATCAGTTTTTTTATACGCCGTTTAATTATAGTATAGATTAGTAATTCAAAAGATAGTCCGGGTTGCAGCAGTAGCTAGCAACCTAGTAAGAGACGATCATGTCCAACTTTAAGAAATATAAAAACCCATAGTTCCTAAAAAAAGGAGTCAGATCAAAACAAAAAGTACACCATCAGAACTGCCTTGTCCGAAACCCCTGTATAGAAAACTTTCTGTCCCTTGGCTTGAACAGCAAGGGAAATATATTGGCTTGAAAATCAAGAAAAGTGGCAGCTACTACAACATTCTGCCTCAACGGGATATTTTTTTCTTTCTTTCTTGTTTTCCAGAGATAGCTTTGCACTGAAACATCGTAAAAAGTTGTTGAATGTCTCATTTTAAAGGAAATTAATTGGGTTAAAATCCGCGTTGCAGCGGTAGCTAGCAACCTAGTAAGAGACGATCACGTCCAATGTTAAGAAATATAAAAACCCATAGCTCCTAAAAAGGGAGTCAGATCAAAACAAAAAGTACACCATCAGAACTGCCTTGTCCGAAACCCCTGTATAGTAAAATTTCTGTCCCTTGGCTTGAACAGCAAGGGAAATATATTGGCTTGAAAATCAAGAAAAGCGGCAGCTACTACAGGATTCTCCACAAATGGCATATTTTTTTCTCTTTTTTTTTCTTTGTTTCCAGAGATAGCTTGGCACTGGAACATCGTAGATAGTTGTTCAATGGCTTATTTTAAAGGAAATTAATTGGGTTAAAAATCTATAGTAACTAAAATAAATTATTTCTAAAAGAGAATAAATTTTTCCACCAAAAGCTGCATTTTTGATGTCTTTTCAAACTGCAGTCTTTCAAACATAATACCAACGGTAAGATTTGAACCCACGCCTCCGAAGAGACTGGTGGCTAACACCAGCGCCTTGGACCACTCGGACACGCTGCCTCTCATAACTATATATGTGAATCCGGGTTGCAGCAGTAGCTAGCAACCTAGTAAGAGACGATCAGTCCAATGCTAAGAAATATAAAAACCCAAAACTCCTAAAAATAGTGTCAGATCAAAACAAAAGTACATCATTAGAACTACCCAGTCTGAAACCCTACTAGATAAATAACGAATGTCTTCATAGTTTTATATTAGAGCTACGACTTGGATAAAAATACAAGACATGAAGTTGTTGTTTCGGAAGACGTCATGAAATATCATAACGCCATGACGTCATGAAATAAAATCATTATGCCGTGACGTCATAACTACTATATAAGAAACATCAAAACTGTAAATGGTCTCATTCATGAAAACGTAATGGTTAGATCAAAGCAAGCTACACGCAAGTTAAAAAAACAGTGCTACAAAAAAAAACAGAGATAGTATCTCGAAAAAAAAAGCAAAGGTATTCAACCAACCAGGCGTATCGAGAAGTAATCAAACAAAACAGCAAGATGTGTTATCACAATGATGAAGATTATAGACATGCGAAAATTGAGAAAGCCAAACAAAAGATCAAGGAGCGTTATCACAATGATGAAGATTACAGAGAATCAACAATTGAGCAGGCTAGACAAAATTTCAAGGAGCGTAATCACAATGATGAAGATTACCGAATCAAATATAATAAAAAAGAAAAGCAAAGGTATTCAACTGACCAGGTGTATCGAGAAGTAAAAATTGAGAAAGCCAAACAAAAGATCAAGGAGCGTTATCACAACGATGAAGATTACCGAAAAATATATAAGAAAAAAGTTGCAATCAGAATAATGGGTAGATACTGGGGTGACAAAAGCTATAATGAAAAAAATTAAATTCTCTGCGAAGTTGTACCGAAGAACGCATAAGGACAAAGGGAAAAATTACATTCAGATATACAAGAAGATGGCAAAAATGCAGGCTGATCTTCGTAAATTGAGAAACATTTTACGCATGTTTTACCAGGATCACGAAAAGTATTCAAAATTACAGATTAAAATTCCCTTTGAAAGAGCGGATGCTGTTGAAAAGTTGGCTAGAAATGCTTTGGCAAAGCTTCATAGTTATATCCAAAAGAAATGTTGTCAGTTTAATGAAAAGCTTCCAAGGTATGGATTGGCAACTGTGGAACAGTTTGTAGATGCAATGGAAAATGTTCGACAACACAGCGAATATACGGAGGCGTACTTCTTAGAAAATTCGTATATTAATTTTGGAAGGAGCAATTGCAGTTTATGTAGCAGCAATAAAAATATATATACAAGCATACCTATCAACAGCGAAGGAAAAGCAATGTTTTTCAATTATGGTAAAAACGAGCCTGTTAGGGTTATTATTATGTGTGTTTGTAAAACTAATGATTTAGAATAAATTCCTGAAACACCGACCCAAAAAAAAGTATTTCTCGCTTTGTTTTAAACAGTTCTTTTAGTTTTATTGAATATTTGGCAAAAATGACCAGTGCAGTAGAACAAACTGTCCTTAAAAGTATGAGACAACTATTAAAAATGCTCTGAATCTAGATCTGACAAGGAAATTATGATGGCTGGAGTCACCTATAACAATCTGAGTAAACATTCAAAACCAAAAATTGTGCAGCAGATTACTTGGCAATGTCACCCTGATATCTGCAAGCTCTATCCGACAGATATTGAATTATGTGAAATTCTTTTTGATATCCTTGAAAATAATATAGCATTAAAATTTTCAACTGACAAAGTGGTTAATTTCTACCTTGGCGAATTTGATTATTGTGAAATCAATTACAGGGACACAAGAAATCATGGGCATTCGTTATACTAATTTGAAAATCAAGAAAAGTGGCGGCTACTACAACATTCTGCCTAAACGGGATAGGTTTTTTCTTTTTTTTTCTTTTCCACAGATTGCTTGGCACTGGAACATTGTAGAGAGTTGTTCAATGACTCATTTTGAATGAAATTAATTGGGTTAAAAATAGTTTATAACTAAAATAATTTTTTTCTAAAAGAGAATAAATTTTTGCACTAAAAACTGCATTTTTGATGTCTTTTCATACTGCATTCTTTCCAAAGATATTTGATTTTTGTACATAATTCGTAATCGTATACCAGTGGTAAGATTTGAACCCAAGCCTTCGAAGAGATTACATAAAGGATCGATATATTTCATCTTAAATTTTGTAAGTCAAGAGGATTTCATGTGGTAGTTGTTAATAGTCAAACAATTCGTTGTGATCAAACAGTACATGGTAACGAACTGTTCATATAGAATAAAGCTTGAGCACAAATAAGGATTGCTACTAAGTTGTCTTGTGATCCAGGTTTTAAGAATACAATAAGGAACGAACTTAACCCATAGTAACTTAAGTATTAAATTAAACAGTTCGTGGTCATAATAAAGAGCTGTGTAATGGCTCATTTTAGAGATAATTGCTATATATAGAAACCTTTTGTAATTAACAAACTTAATTATTATCAAAAAACAAATTGTTACGACATTGTAAAGAACTAACTCATGGCGATAGTAACTAATTTAATTTTGAATAGAATTACGGCAGAAGCCTAAATGGTAGCATAAGTAAGCTACATTTCTTAAGAACCGGCCACCGGGATTTGAACTCGGATCACCGGATTCAAAGTCTTATGTGTTAACCACTACACTGAGAAACGTTTGTATAAAAAAGAATTTTAACAGTATGATGATAACTTAAACACCAAACTAAGTGCTAACCCCTACACCAAGAAAAATTCATATCAAAAATGATTTTAACAGTATATGGTAACTTAAAGACCGAACTCTAATCATCAGTATTGTCAATCAGTTCGTTACATAAAGGATCGATACTGTAAATGGGTTTTTTGTAAGTATCATCCGTATGATGGTTTTAATGATAGCTGAATTACAATTTAAAGAAATTGACCCCGGGTGGCCTTAAACCACCATCCTTTCGGTTAACGACCGATCGTGTTAGCCCCTTACACCACGACGTCATCTGGAAAAGTTGTAAAATTAACAATATGATACATAGAGGTTCGATACAGCTCATTATAATGGGAACTATGTAAGTTTAATCGGATATAGCTGAAACATAGTAAAGAACAAACCACGGCAAATAGTAACTAAAAGTTAAGATAGTAAAAGCATCCTCTCTTGCTATTCCATCTAAGAAAAAACCATAAGCTTTTTCCTGTTTTTTCCTGATCCGGGTTGCAGTGGTAGCTAGCAACCTAGTAAGAGACGATCAAGTCCAATTTTAAGAAATATAAAAACCTTTAGCTCCTAAAAAAGGAGTCAGATCAAAAGAAAAAGTACACCATTAGAACCGCCTTGTCTGAAACCCCTATATAGGAAACCTTCTGTCCCTTGGCTTGAATATATTGGCTTGAAAATCAAGAAAAGTGGCAGCTACTACAACATTCTGCCTAAATGGGGTATTTTTTGTTCTTTTTTTTTCTTTTCCACAGATATCTTGGTACTGGATCATCGTAGAGAGTTGTTCAATGGCTCATTTTAAAGGAAATTTTACATTAAGAGACGATCATTGGAATAAAAAACCATTGCACACTTTGGACTTAGTTAGCTACTTGATTGCTTGAGGTTCGTCTCTAACTATTTCAAAGAAGAAAAAGCCATAGGATTTTTCCTGTCTGTAATCATATAGCATAGAATCTGGGTTGCAGCGGTACCTAGCAACCTAGTAAGAGACGATCAGTCCAATGCTAAGAAATATAAAAACCCAGAACTCCTAAAAATAGAGTCAGATCAAAACAAAAGTACATAATTAGAACCACCTTTTTTGAAACCCTAATAGATAAATAATGAATGTCGTCATAGTTTTATTAGAGCTATGACGTGAATAAAAAAAACACGACATTATTTTGGTATTTCTGAAGACGTCATGAAATAATATCATTACGCCATGACGTAATGAAATAAAATCATTACACCATGACGTCATAATGACTATATAAAAGCGACAAAGATGTAAATGGTCTCATTCATGATTACATAATGGTTAAATCAAAGCAAGCTACACGCAAGTTAAAAAAACAGTACTATAACAAACATAAAATAAAACTAAAATTGTTATAACGGCTGAACCTATCAGGTTTAATGTTGTTATTTGTCTCACCCCCTGTTCAGTTATATCACACTGAAACACAATACGGGGTAAGACCTTTGCAATTCCTCTTCGAATATATTTGCTGATGTTCAGCCATTTTAAAAAGTTAACCACTTTATATGCAACTGTATCTCCTTTCATTTTTTTGTATTCTTTCGTAAATTACCCATAAAACCACGCGTCAAGTATCAAAAACCTATGAAAAATCAAAACTAATTTTGAAATTTCTAAATACTTCTCTGGTTTTAATTAAAAAATTAAAATTATTGCTCAGATACCTTAAATATTTTTGAAGTTTACATAATAATTTTAGTAATTCATAAAATAAAATTTTTTCATTTCAAATTTCCAGGAATTGCCTTAGTTTCAATTCACTCATCAGATTTTTTATTATAACTCTATTAGAGTTAATGTATTTTATATAACTATTTCTCCATGCTTTTGATTATGTTAAAATAATATTTTGATCTTCATATTCAAGATGATGTTCATACCATTGGCTATTACAGTGTTGTACAAAAATGCAGTTTTTCGCAAAACAATCGATTCTATTTACTATGTGCTGTTTTTTTTTTTACTATATTTCAGCTAAATCCGTTGAAACTAGCAACTAGCATATGGTCTATTTATAATGAAACATATCTATCCTTTATGTATCAATGCTTAAACTCATTCCCACAAAATCAATTATCGGGTAGTTAGAACCTTGCCAAAAATAAAACTAATTTTAAAATATTCAGGTGTTTTTCTCTAGATAAGTGTTGTTTTTCAGTGTGATATAACTGAACACGGGGTGAGACAAATAGCAACATTACACCTGAAAGGTTCAGCCATTTTGACAATAATAGTTTTATTTTATATATGTTATTCAATACCATGTAACTGTTTAAAATTGTTACTGTACACCAGCTCGAACTGCTATCTTCCTTGTCAGGAGGAGAGCTCAATAGCCATTGCGCTACAGCAACTAATTATACAAAAGTAATTATAGGTTTGATGATGTGTCTAGACATTCATCACGTAGTCACATAGGCATATTTCCTAAATTTAGTACAAAAAACACAATTATTTGTTGGGGATGAAAATTACAAAGAAGTATATTGTTCAACTTCTGAGGCAAACCATAATCCATATTAATCAAAAATTGAAATACACGCTTTGAAAAAACTTCTTGCATCAATGAATACCAGTAGCTTAAATTGGGGGAAGGGGTATTCTCTTACAAGATTTTTTTTTCTGTATTCTCCCTCTGAGATTGTAGACAAATTTTCGTGGTATTATTATTGAAAGAGGGTTTGTTTTTTTCATATTTTTTTAAGATGCAGCTAGACGGCGTAATAGTAAAATATTGTACTGGCATGTTAACAAATTGAGAGCGAGTAGTCAATCCGGACTTGGCCCTGTTAAAGATATCCGGGTTGCAGCGGTAGCTAGCAACCTAGTAAGAGACGATCACGTCCAATGTTAAGAAATGTAAAAACCTATAGTTCCTAAAAAGGAGTCAGATCAAATTCAAAAGTACACCATTAGAGCCACCTTGTCCGAAACCCCTTGAAAGAAAACTTACCGCCCTTTGGCTTGAACAGCAAGGGAAATATATTGGCTTGAAAATCAAGAAAAGTGGCAGCCACTGCAACATTCTGCCTAAACGGGATATTTTTTTTTTCTTTTTTCTTCTTTTCCAGAGATAGCTTGGCACTGGAACATCGTAGAGAGTTGTTCAATGGCTCATTTTAAAGGAAATTAATTGGGTTAAAAATCTATAGTAACTAAAATAAATTATTTCTAAAACAGGATAAATTTTTCCACCAAAAAACTGCATTTTTGATGTCTTTTCACACTGCAGTCTTTCAAACATAATCGTATACCAGCGGTAAGATTTGAACCCACGCCTCCGAAGAGACTGGTGGCTAACACCAGTGCCTTGGAGCACTCGGCCAGGCTGCCTCTCATAAATAATATATATGTGAATCTGGGTTGCAGCAGTAGCTAGCAACCTAGCAAGAGACGATCAGTCAAATGCGAAGAAATATAAAAACCCAAAACTCCTAAAAATAGAGTCAGATCACAACAAAAGTACATCATTAGAACTACCTTGTCTGAAACCCTACTAGATAAATAATAAAACTAGATAAATGTCATCATAGTTTTATATTAGAGCTATGAGACGTGAATAGAAAAACACGAAATTATATTGTTGTTTCTGAAGACGTCATGAAATATTACCATTGCGCCATGATATCCAGGTTGCAGCGGTAGCTATCAACCTAGTAAGAGACGATCACGTCCAATGTTAAGAAATATAAAAACCCATAGTTCCTAACAAAGGAGTCAGATCAAATTCAAAAGTACACCATGAGAACCGCCTTGTCCTAAACCCCTGTAAAGGAAACTTTCTGTCCCTTGGCTTGAACAGCAAGGGAAATATATTTGCTTGAAAATCAAGAAAAGTGGCAGCTACTACAACATTCTGCCTAAACAGGATGTTTTTTTTTTACAGTAAAGAACGATCTCTCTCCCATATTACATTAAAGGACGAACTATAGCCCATAGTAACTGGTATCCGGGTTGCGGTGGTAGCGAGTACAGTAAAGACCGATCTCTGGCTTATAGTAACTGATATATTGTGGTTGCACGGGTAGCTGTATCCGGGTTGCAGCGGTAGCTAGCACCCATAGTTCCTAACAAAGTAGTCAGATCAAAACAAAAAGTACACCATTAGAACCGCCTTGTCCGAAACCCCTGAATAGTAAACTTTCTGTCCCTTGGCTTGAACAGCGAGGGAAATATATTGGTTTGAAAATCAAGAAAAGTGGCAGCTACTACAACATTCTGCCTAAACAGGATATTTTTTTCTTTTTTTCTTTTGTATCCAGAGATAGCTTGGCACTGGAACATCGTAGAGAGTTGTTCAATGGCTCATTTTAAAGGAAATTAATTGGGTTAAAAATCTATAGTAACTAAAATAAATTATTTCGAAAAGAGAGTAAATTTTTCCACCAAAAACTGCATTTTTGATGTCTTTTCACACTGCAGTCTTTCAAACATAATCGTATACTAGTGGTAAGATTTGAACCCACGCCTCCGAAGAGACTGGTTTCTAACACCAGTGCCTTGGACCACTCGGCCAGGCTGCCTCTCATAAATAATATATATGTGAATCCGGGTTGCAGTGGTAGCTAGCAACCTAGTAAGAGACGATCACCTCCAATGTTAAGAAATATAAAACCCGCCAACTCCTAAAAAAAGAGTCACATCAAAACAAAAAGTACACCATTAGAACCGCCTTGTCCCAAACCTCTATAAAGGAAACTTACCGCCCTTTGGCTTGAATAAAAAAAAATATATTTGCTTGAAAATCAAGAAAATTGACTTTTACCACGTTATTCTCCACAAACGGGATATTTTTTTCTTTCCGCTTGATTTTCCTCCTCAGCTAGCTGGGCACTGGAAAATCATAGAGAGCTGTATAATAGCTCATTTTAAAGGAAATTGCAACATCTAGTGCCTTTTGTAATTAAAAATAAAATACTTTTTAAAGTAGAATCAATTTTGTTATATACAATAAAGAACGATCTCTTGCCCATAGTAACTGATAAATGGTGGTTCCAGGGGTAGCTGCAAGCTATCCAGATTGCAGCGGTAACTGGGTTGCAGTGCCAGCTGTAACCTAGAGTCTTTTTCCTAGTTTATGACTCAAACAAGTTTACGTTAAAAGACGATCATTGGAATAACAAACAATTGGATATATTGGAATTAGTTAGCTACTTGATTGTTTGAGGTTTGTCTCTTACTATTTCAAAGAAGAAAAAGCTGTAGACTTTTTTTCTGTTTGTAATCAGTTTTACAGTAAAGAACGATCTCTCGCCCATAGTAACTGATATATGGTGATTCCAGGTGTAGTTACATAAAGTACCGATATAGCTCATCATTAATGGTGTTTGTCAATTCTTACATTAAAAGACAATCATTGGAATAAAAAATTATTGCATACATTGGACTTAGTTAGCTACTTCATTGTTTAAGGTTCATCTCTTACTATTTCAAAGAAGGAAAAGTCGTATGCTTTTTCCTGTTTGTAATGTTTTCCTGTTTGTTATCAGGGTATTGTAATAAAGAGCGACCTCTTGCCTATGCTAAATTTTATAGACTACTTAACTATACTATAGGTTAGTAAAGTTTACATAAAGGACTGATCCGGGTTGCAGCGGTAGCTAGCAACCTAGTAAGAGACGATCACGTCCAATGTTAAGAAATATGAAAACCCATAGTTCCTAAGAAAGGAGTCAGATCAAAACAAAAAGTACACCATTAGAAATGCCTTGTCCAAAACCCCTGTATAGGAAACTTTCTGTCCCTTGGCTTGAACAGCAAGGGAAATATATTGGCTTGAAAATCAAGAAAAGTGGCAGCTATTACAACATTCTGCCTAAACGGGACATTTTTTTCTCTTTTCTTTTGTATCCAGAGATAGCTTGGCACAGGAACATCGTAGAGGGTTGTTCAATAGCTCATTTTAAAGGAAATTAATTGGGTTAAAAATCTATAGTAACTAAAATAAATTATTTCTAAAAGAGAATAAATTTTTCCACCAAAAACTGCATTTTCGATGTCTTTTCACACTGCAGTCGTTCAAACATAATCGTATACCAGCAGTAAGATTTGAACCCACGCCTCCGAAGAGACTGGTACCTAACACCAGTGCCTTGGACCACTCGGCCAGGCTACCTCTCATAAATAAATATATATGTGAATTTGGGTTGCAGCAGTAGCTAGCAACCTAGTAAGAGACGATCAGTCCAATTCTAAGAAATATAATCTGGGCTGCAGCGGTAGCTAGCAACCTAGTAAGAGACGATCACGTCCAATGTTAAGAAATATAAAAACCCATAGTTCCTAAAAAAGGAGTCAAATCAAAACAAAAAGTACACCATTAGAACCGCCTTGTCCGAAACCCCTGTATAGGAAACTTTCTGTCCCTTGGCTTGAACAGCAAGGGAAATATATTGGCTTGAAAATCAAGAAAAGTGGCAGCTATTACAATATTCTGCCTAAACCGGATATTTTTTTCTCTTTTCTTTTGTATCCAGAGAGAGCTTGGCACTGGAACATCGTAGAGGGTTGTTCAATAGCTCATTTTAAAGGAAATTAATTGGGTTAAAATTCTATAGTAACTAAAATAAATTATTTCTAAAAGAGAATAAATTTTTCCGGCAAAAACTGCATTTTCGATGTCTTTTCACACTGCAGTCTTTCAAACATAATCGTATACCAGCGGTAAGATTTGAACCCACGCCTCCGAAGAGACTGGTGGCTAACACCAGTGCCTTGGACCACTCGGCCAGGCTACCTCTCATAAATAAATATATATGTGGATTGGGGTTGCAGCAGTAGCTAGCAACCTAGTAAGAGACGATCAGTCCAATGCTAAGAAATATAATCCGGGTGGCAGCGGTAGCTAGCAACCTAGTAAGAGACGATCACGTCCAATGTTATTATAATAAAGAACGACCTTTTGCCTATACTAAATTTTATGCGCCACTTAATTATAGTATAGGTTAGTATTTCCACTGATAGCTTGGCACTGGAACATCGTAGAGAGTTGTTTAATGGCTCATTTTAAAGGAAATTAATGGTTACATTAAAAGACGATCATTGAAATAACATTACAGTAAAGAACAAACTTCCAACCCGTAGTAATTATAATAAAGAACAACCTTTTGCCTATACTAAATTTTATACGCCACTTAATTATAGTATAGGTTAGTAATTTCACAGGTAGCTTGGCACTGGAACATCGCAGAGAGTTGTTTAATGGCTCATTTTAAAGGAAATTAATGGTTACATTAAAAGACGATCATTGAAATAACATTACAGTAAAGAACAAACTTCCAACCCGTAGTAACTAAAAAAAAGATTAAAATTAATATTAAAGATTCTTTTTCACCGATAGCTTGGCACGGAACATCGTAGAGAATTATTCAATGGCTAATTTTAAAAGAAACGTCTAGATCTAGTGCCATTTGTACTTTTTTTTAAATAGAATCATTTTTTTACGAAAATAACATAAAGGATCGGTACTGTAAATGGGGATTTAGCAGGCATCATCAGTATCCGGGTTGCAGCGGTAGCTAGAAGCCTAGTAAGAGACGATCACGTTCAATGTTAAGAAATATAAAAACCTGTAACTCCTAAAAAAAGAGTCAGATCAAAACAAAAAGTACACCATTAGTTTATATTAAAGTACGATCATTAGAAGAGCAAACCGTTGCATATGTATGACTTAGTTAGCTGCCTGAGTCTTTGAGGTTCGTCTCTTACTATTCCGAAGAAGAAAAAGCCGTAGGCTTTTTCCTGTTTGTAATAATATATTACATTTATTATATAATAAATTATATTACATTTATTATATAATAAGTTTTTAATAATATAATTATATAATATAGTCCTTACTTTAATCCGGGTTGCAGCGGTAGCTAGCAACCTAGTAAGAGACGATCACGTCCAATGTTAAGAAATATAAAAACCCATAGCTCCTAACAAAGGAGTAAGATCAAAACAAAAAGTACACCATTAGAACCGCCTTGTCCGAAACCCCTGTATAGTAAACTTTCAGTCCCTTGGCTTGAACAGCAAGGGAAATATATTGGCTTGAAAATCAAGAAAAGTGGCAGCTACTAAAACATTCTGCCTAAACGGGATATTTTTTTTTCTCTTCTTTTTCTTTTGTATCCAGAGATAGCTTGGCACTGGAACATCGTAGATAGTTGTCCAATGGCTCATTTTAAAGGAAATTAATTGGGTTAAAAATCTATAGTAACTAAACTAAACTATTTCTAAAAGAGAATAAATTTTTCCACCAAAAACTGCATTTTTGATGTCTTTTCACACTGCAGTCTTTCAAACATAATCGTATACCAGCGGTAGGATTTGAACCCACGTCTCCGAAGAGACTGGTGGCTAACACCAGTGCCTTGGACCACTCGGCCAGGCTGCCTCTCATAAATATATATGTGCATCCGGGTTGCAGCGGTAGCTAGCAACCTATTAAGAGACGATCAGTCCAATGCTAAGAAATATAAAAACCCAAAACTTCTAAAAAAAGAGTCAGATCAAAACAAATGTACATCATTAGAACTACCTTGTCTGAAACCCTACTATATAAATAATGAATGTCGTCATAGTTTTATATTAGAGCTATGACGTGAATAGAAATACACGAAATTATATTGTTGTTTCTGAATTATAATAAAGAACGAACGCTTGCTCATAGTAACTGAAATATTAATTAAAATTAGTAGCTCTAGCTTTAGTGGCAGTATTATCCTCGGTAAACTTTTCTAGAGTATGGTGCAATAATTGACTAACTTACATGCTTTATTCTCTGAAATTCGTCTCTTACTACTCAAACTAAGAAAAAACCTTAGGCTTTTTTCCTGTTTGTAATTTCAACAAAAAATTTAACTAATTTAAAATTTTTCGGGTAGTTTTTCAGTTTAAATTAGAAGGTTAAAGTTATTGCTCAGATACCATAAATGTTTTGCAGTTTATAACTTTGTCGATTCTGAACTAAAACTAAAATAAAATAAAATTTGATTTTTTTGAATATTTACGTAACGTCACTCAATACGTCATATATGGTTATTAGTACACATTCTGTGTTATATTATATAAGGAATCATATTTAATTTGATCAATAATGTCCTAATCGTAAGTTGTATCCAGGTCGTCTCTTACTATTCCGATTAAGAAAAATCCTTAGGATTTTTTCTGTTTGTACTTTTTCAAGACAAGACTCAAATAGTCTGTGCTTAGAAGACAAGCGACAGTAAGAATCTATATATAGAAGCCTGCCGTGTGCCGATTCCCGGGACCTGGTATGATAATATATATACTTCGGATTACAAGGAAGTTTAACAAGGGGTTACAACAATTCCAAAACCTTAACATGGAAACCAAAAGTCTGAAGCTTAGTAGAAATCGTCGTAAGAAATCGGACTTGCTGTATTAATCAGATATCTCTGAATAGACTGCAGTATGAAAAAAAATATTGAATTGCGGAAAGAGCAAGAAACACATAACTGCAAAAATATGTCGATATATTTTAAGAAGGGATTAAACCAGTTCAAAAACCTTAAAAAATACAACCAAAATTTCGAAGCTTAGGACAAATCGTTGTTAGAAGTTGGACTTGCAGTAATAATCAAATATCTTTGAATAGACTTTAGTATGAGGAGAGATTTTAATTGTGTAAAGAACAAAAAAAACTGTTCATTGCAAAAATGCCTGTATATGTTTTAACAAGGGACTACAACAATAAAAAAAAACATTAAACAATAAAACCAAAAGTTTTAAGCTTTTTAGAAATCGTTGTTAGAAATCAGACTTTTCAGTAATAATCAAATATCTTTAAATATACCGTATTACGAAAAAAAATCATTTTATTGCGTAAAGAGCAAAAAACTGGTAATTAAAAAAATATTTGTATATACTTTAACAATGGATTGCAACAATTGAAAAACCTTTCAAAATTAAACCAAAAGTTTGAAGCCTAGTAGAAATTATTGTTAGAAACCGGACATGCTGTAATAATCAAATATTTTTGAATAGATTACAGTAAGAAAAGACATTTATTTAATAAAAAATCAAAAAAACTTCTAATTGCAAAAATATTTGTATATATTTTAAAAAGAGATTGCAACAATTCAAAAACCTTATAAAATAAAACCAAAAGTTTTAAGCTTAGTAAAAATTGTTGTTAGAAATTGGACTGGCTTTTACTAATCAAATATCTGTGAAAAGACAGCAGTATGAAAGAAAGCTTACGACAAAAAGCTTTTTGCTGTTAGAAGACAAGCGAAAATAAGAAACCATACAAAAATCAATATACACAAGCCTTCTACGGGCTGAGTGTATGCAGATATCAAATATTTTTGAATAGACTTCATTATGAAAATCTATAATAAAGATCGAACTCTTCCCTATACTAACTTGCATAGGCAACTTCACTATAGTTAAGATTACACTATTTATATTATACATCATCATAAATTATAAAAGGCCCGAATGTTCGGAGATTATAGAGTTAAAAATTTTCCCATCCCGGGAATCGAACCCGAGCCTGTTAAGTGAAAGTTAACTATCCTAGCCACTAGACCATATGGGACCAAAACGAAGTATGATTTAAGAACCATATGCATATTATTATTTCACCATACCAATTATAATAAGGCCAAAACAAAATCGTCGACTTGCAACATTACTTTTGACACATCAGTTAATCTTCATCAGACATAAAAACGGTTTTGCTAGTTTTACAGTAAAGAACGAACCTTAGCCCATAGTAGCAGAAATAAAAATATCTAGGTTGCAGCGGTAGCTAGCAACCTATTAATTACATAATCCGGGTTGCAGTGGTAGCTAGCAACCTAGTAAGAAACGCCAAATTAAAAGATGATCATTAGAAGAACAAACCATTGCTTATATTGGACTTAGTTAGCTGCCTGATTCTTTGAGGTTCATCTCTTACTATTCCAAAGAAGAAAAAGCCGTAGGATTTTTCCTTTTTGTAATAATACATTAAAAGATAACCATATGTGACGTAATATTACATAAAGGATCGATATGATTCATCATAAATCACAGTTAAGAACCAGACTACCAAAATAGCGTATTTTTACTATGACTAAAATGCTAAGGTGCATCAAGTAGGAACTTTCAGGGGGTGCTAAGGCCCCAAGTGGAGCAAGGAGGGGGTATTTCACTGATGTTTCTTCATTCCCCCTAAAAGTTTTTGCACAAAAAAACATCTATGGCACCTAAAATCTATTCAAGGATTAAGTAGCGAGATAAATAATATCCTGGGTATGACTTTGGTGATCAGACTGTAAGTCTCAGGGAGTGTTGGGGGGAGGATGCAGTAGACATCAAACTGTGACTTAAGATAGAGGATAAAACTATATCCGAAGACACTGGGTGCATCGAATCCGGGTTGCAGCGGTAGCTAGCAACCTAGTAAGAGACGATCACATCCAATGTTAAGAAATATAAAAAAAACCCTAACTCCTAAGAAAAGAGTCAGATCAAAACAAAAATTACACCATTTGAACCACCTTGTCTGAAACTTCCCTATAGTTAACTTTCTGTCCCTTGGCTTGAATAACATAGAACATATATTGGCTTGAAAATCAAGAAAAATGGCAGCTACTACAACATTCTGCCTAAACGGGATATTTTTTTCTTTCCGCTTGATATTCCTCCTCTACTAGCTGGGCACTGGAAAATCATAGTGAGTTGTATAATAGCTCATTTTAAAGGAAATTGCAACATCTAGTCACTTTTATAATTAAAAATAAAATACTTTTTAAAGTAGAATCAATTTTGTCAAAAAAAATTGCATTTTTGATGTATTTTCATACTGCAGTCTTTTCAAAGATATTTGAATTTTGAAGCAATCAAACAGTTCATGGTAATGAAATCTATAGTAATAATAGCTAGTTGTCTCAACAGTAACCGACACTCTAAAGAACAAAATTTTGATTGTCTCAATAGTAACCGAAACTCTAAAGAACGAAATTTATGTACCAATAGATACATCAAAGCAAACAGTTCGTGATAACGAACTATATGTTGTATAGTAAGAGCGACTCGTCTCAATAGTAAAACTTGCTACATCTAGTTCCTTCTGTAATTAAAGATAAAATATTTTTTAATAGCTCCGGTTTGCAGCGGTAGCTAGGAACCTAATTAAAAGAGATCATTCGAAGAACATACCATTGTATATATTGGACTTAGTTAGCTGCTTGATTCCTAGAAGAAAAAAAAATCTTATTTGTCAACTGAAACTAGAATAATTCCTGAAAATTTAAAAAAATATAATTTTATTTAGCTGCAAAGTGCAAAAATATTTACGGTGTCTGAACAATAATTTCCATTTTTTAATTCAAACCAGAAATTTTACAGTAAAGAATTAAGAAATATAAAAACCCCTAACTCCTAAGAAAAGAGTCAGATCAAAACAAAAATTACATCATTAGAACCACCTTGTCTGAAACTTCCTTATAGTTAACTTTCTGTCCCTTGGCTTGAATAACAAAGAAAATATATTGGCTTGAAAATCAAGAAAAATGAGAGCTACTACAACATTCTGCCTAAACGGGATATTTTTTTCTTTCCGCTTTTTTTTCCTCCTCAACTAGCTGGGCACTGGAAAATCATAGAGAATTGTATAATAGCTCATTTTAAAGGAAATTGCAACATCTAGTCACTTTTGTAATTAAAAATAAAATACTTTTTAAAGTAGAATCAATTTTGTCAAAAAAATTGCATTTTTGATGTATTTTCATACTGCAGTCTTTTCAAAGATATTTGAATTTTGAAGCAATCAAACAGTTCATGGTAGTGAAATCTATAGTAATAATAGCTACTTGTCTCAATAGTAACCGAAACTCTAAACAACGACATTTTGTACCAATAGATACATCAAAGCAAACAGTTCGTGATAACGAACTATATGTTGTATAGTAACAGCGACTCGTCTCAATAGTAAAACTTGCTACATCTAGTTCCTTCCGTAATTAATGATAAAATATTTTTTAATAGTTCCTGTTTGCATTGGTAGCTAGGAACCTAATTAAAAGAGATCATTCGAAGAACATACCATTGTATATATTGGACTTAGTTAGCTGCTCGATTCCTTGAAGAAAAAAAATCTTATTTGTCAACTGAAACTAGAATAATTCCTGAAAATTTACAAAAATTTTATTTTATTTAGCTGCAAAGTGCAAAAATATTTACGGTGTCTGAACAATAATTCCCATTTTTTAATTCAAACCAGAAAAAAACCTGAAAATTTAAAAACTAGTTTGGTTTTCCTTTTGCTTCAATTGACTCGCTACACCATTTCATACGCCATTAATTTTATATCATCTTAGTTCAAATTTTTTTGGCTTAACCCGTAAATTACGTATCTACGTATTGTTGTCCTATATTTCCAATGAGAAATATTCATTTTTTTTTATTTTAGTTTTGAGTTCAGAATCTCTTAAGTTATTATGTAAACTGCCAAAATATTTATTATGTCTAACCAATAATACTAATTTTTTAATTCAAACTAGAGCAATACCTGACAATTTTTGAATTAGTTTTGTTTTTTGTCTCCTGGAACCAAAATTTTCTTTTTTGGCTTAATCGCTATTGTTATTATGTAAACTGCAAAAATAATTATGATGTCTAACCAGTAATAGTAATTTCTTAATTTAAACTACAAAAAGACATGAAAATTTTATAATTAGTTTTACTTTTTGTCTCCTGGAATCAAAATTTTTTCATCTAAGTTCAAAGTTATTATTGTATCCTGGAACCAAACTTTTTTTGGTTTGTAACCCGTAAAGTATGTATCTCCATATTATTGTCTTATAATTGCAATTATTTTAGTTTTCAGTCCAGATCCGGGTTGCAGCGGTAGCTAGCAACCTAGTAAGAGACGATCACGTCCAATGTTAAGAAATATAAAAACCCATAGTTCCTAAAAAAGGAATCAGATCAAATTCAAAAGTACACCATTAGAACCACCTTGTCCGAAACCCCTGTATAGGAAACTTTCAGTCCCTTGGCTTGAACAGCAAGGGAAATATATTGGCTTGAAAATCAAGAAAAGTGGCAGCTACTACAACATTCTGCCTAAACGGGATATTTTTTTCTTTTTTTCTTTTTTTCTTTTCCACAGATAGCTTGGCACTGGAACATCGTAGAAAGTTGTTCAATGGCTCATTTTAAAGAAAATTAATTGGGTTAAAAATCTATAGTAACCAAAGTAAATTTTTTCTAAAAGACAATAAATTTTTCCATCAAAAACTGCATTTTTGATGTCTTTTCACACTACAGTCTTTCAAACATAATCGTATACCAGCGGTAAGATTTGAACCCACGCCTCCGAAGAAACTGGTGGCTAACACCAGTGCCTTGGACCACTCGGCCAGGCTGTCTCTCATAAATAATACATATGTGAATCTGGGTTGCATTTTACATGAAAGAACGAACCTTAGCCCATAGTAGCAGAAATAAGAATATCTAGGTTGCAGCGGTAGCTAGCAACCTATTACATAATCCGGGTTTAAGTGGTTATAATAAAGAACGAATATTTTACCGATTATCTACTAATAAACATATATGACGTATTAAGTGAGATGACGTAATATCTAAAACCTATTGTGTACTAATAACCATATATGAATTAATTAGCGACGTGACGTAAAAATTGAAAAATATAATTTTTATTTTATTTTCGTTTTTAGTTCAGAATCGCTAAAGTTATAAACTGCAAAAATATTTATGGTGTCTGAACAATAGTTTTAATCTTTTGATTTAGACTAGAAAAATACCTGAAAATTTAAAAATTAGTTTAATTTTTTGTTAGGTTCTTGATACTTGATACGTGACATAAATTATTTTTAAGAGAGAATAAATTTTTCAATTAAAAACTTCATTTTTGATGTCTTTTCATACTGCAGTCTTTCAAAGATATTTGATTTTTGTACATAAATCATAATCGTATTCCAGCGGTAATTATATTAAAGAACGACCCTTAACCCATGTTAATTGATCCAGGTTGCTGTTACATTAAAGAACGATCATTGAAATAACAAACCGTTCCATACATTGGACTTAGTTAGCTACTTGGTTGTTTTCGGTTCGTCTCTTACTAATTTCAAAGAAGAAAAAGCTGTAGGATTTTTCCTGTTTGTAATCAGGTAATTATTAATAATTATTAATGGTTAACGGTTCAGGTTATTAAAGTATCCGGTTGTCAGATGTAACTGGACACCTAGTAAGAGACGATCACGCCGTAAAGTAAAAAATATATATATAAAAAATAAAGAGCCCATAACTCCTAAAATTATAATCAAATAAAAAATAAAGTATCCGGGTTGCAGCGGTAGCTAGCAACAAAGTAAGAGACGATCACGTCCAATGTTAAGAAATATAAAACCCTCTAACACCTAAAAAAATGAGTCAGATCAAAACAAAATTACACCATTAGAACCGCCTTGTCCGATACCCCTATAAAGGAAACTTACCGCCCTTTGGCTTGA
The DNA here is from genome assembly GCF_049724085.1 of Artemia sp. Qi Xiang Cuo. Taxonomy (NCBI): domain Eukaryota; kingdom Metazoa; phylum Arthropoda; class Branchiopoda; order Anostraca; family Artemiidae; genus Artemia; species Artemia sp. Qi Xiang Cuo. The sequence goes on along the minus strand of NC_142795.1, from coordinate 91,711,607 downwards.
ATAACAAAGAAAATAAATTGGCTTGAAAATCAAGAAAATTGACTTTAACCATGTTATTCTCCACAAACGGGATATTTTTTTCTTTCCGCTTTTTGTCCTCCTCAGCTAGCTGGGTACTGAAAAATCATAGAGAGCTGTATAATAGCTCATTTTAAAGGAAATTGAAACATCTAGTGCCTTTTGTTATTAAAAATAAAATACTTTTTAAAGTAGAATCAATTTTGTCAAAAAAATTGTATTTTTGATGTATTTTCATACTGTAGTCTTTTCAAAGATATTTGAATTTTGAAGCAATCAAACAGTTCATGGTAATGAAATCTATAGTAATAATAGCTACTTGTCTCAATAGTAGCCGACACTCTAAAGAACAAAATTTTGGTACCAATAGATACATCAAAGCAAACAGTTCGTGATAACAAACTATATGTTGTATAGTAAGAGCGACTCGTCTCAATAGTAAAACTTGCTACATCTAGTTCCTTCTGTAATTAAAGATAAAATATTTTTTAATAGTTCCGGTGTGCGGCGGTAGCTAAGAACCTAATTAAAAGAGATCATTCGAAGAACATACCATTGTATATATTGGACTTAGTTAGCTGCTCGATTCCATGAAGAAAAAAAATCTTATTTGTCAACTGAAACTAGAATAATTCCTGAAAATTTTAAATAAAATAATTTTATTTAGCTGCAAAGTGCAAAAATATTTACGGTGTCTGAACAATAATTTCCATTTTTTACCCGCCGGGATTCGAACGCAAGACAGTTAATTGAAAGCCAACTACCCTAAACCACTAAACCATATGAGATATATATAGAAAGCTAATTAATTGTTTTATGATCTCTTATAGCATAAATTTCATCGGATATAGCTGAAACCTAGTAAAGAACAAACCACGGCACATAGTAACTATTTCCGGGTTGCAGCGGTAGCTAGCAACCTAGTAAGAGACGATCACGTCCAATGTTAAGAAATATAAAAACCCCTAACTCCTATAAAAAGAGTCAGATTACATAAAGGATCGATGGGGTTCATTATAAATTATAAAAGGTTTAGAGCTTCTAATGTTCGAAGTTGTAATCAGGGTTTACATAATCTGATTTGTCATTCCGGGTTGCAGCGGTAGTCTGGGTTGCAGTGGTAGATAGCAACCTAGTAAGAGAAGATCGCGTCCAATGTTAAGAAATATAAAAACCCATAACTCCTAAAAAAATTATAATAAAGAACGAACACTAGCTCATAGAAATTGAAATAATAATTAATTGTAATCCGGGTTGCAGCTTACACAAACGCATACTCATACAAACTTGGGGGGTTGCTAGCTACTGCTGCAAATCAGATCTTTTCTTATATTTAAAGTTCTACCCATAAAATCACATGACAAGTAGTAAAAACCTAACAAAAAAAACAATTCTAAATTTTCAGGTATTTTTCTATTTTGAATTAAAATTTTTTAAATTAATGTTCAGACACCAGAAACATTTTTACAGTTTACAAAGTAACTTTAGCGATTCTGAACTGAAAACTAAAACAAAAAAAGAATTTCTTTTCTACGGAAATATAGCACAGCGTTATAGAGATACGCACTTTAAGAGTAACTCTAGCAAAAGCACCATAAAAATTTTTGCACTTTACACAATAACTTTAGTGATTCTGAACTGAAAACTAAAACAAAAAAAAATTGAAATTCCTCTCTACGGAAATATAGCGCAACGTTATAGAGATACTCACTTTAGGAGTTGAGCCAAAAAATTTGGTTCCAGTTGACAATTATAATTTTCCTTAGCAGATAAATTCCTACAAAAAATAGTTTTACTGTTAGTATTTTAGTATTAGTTTAGAATATTATTTCTCAGGTACAACCAATTGGTCACTTAAAACTGCTTTAACGATGTCTAAATGGAATAAAATAACAGTAAGGACCAAAGATTATCTCATAGTAACTGATGCAATAGTTTATAATAAAGAACAACCTCTTGTCTATACTATATTTTATAGGCCACTCAATTAAAGTATAGGTTAGCAATTCTATAGATATCTTGGCACTGGAACATTGTAAAGAATTTGTCTATGACTCATTTTAAAGGAAATTGATAGGGTTAAAAAATTTTTGTAATTAAAAGAAATTATTTTTAAAATGGAATCATTTTTTACCAAAAACTGAAATTTTTTTGTTAATTTACTATAAAGAACGAGCTTTTGCCTATACTAAATCCGGGTTGCAGCGGTAGCTAGAAACCTAGTAAGAGATGATCACGTCGAATGTTAAGAAATATAAAAACCCATAACTCTTTAAAAATTTACAATAAAGTATGAACTCAAACCTTTACTAACTAACAGGTGTGTAAGGGTATTTGGATTGGCTATCGTATCATGGTTGCAGTCTTAGCTGTATTGTATTGACAATTTGTAACTTTGCAGCGGTAGCTAGCAACCTAGTAAGAGACGATCACGTCAAATGTTAAGAAATAAAAAAAAAACCATAGTTCCTAAAAAAAGGAGTCAGATCAAAACAAAAAGTACACCATTAGAACCGCCTTGTCCGAAACCCCTGTATAGGAAACTTTCTTACCATTGGCTTGAACAGCAAGGGAAATATATTGGCTTTAAAATCAAGAGAATTGACTTCAACCACGTTATTCTCCCCAAACGGGATATTTTTTTCTTTCTTTCTTTTGTTTCCAGAGATAGCTTGGCACTGGAACATCGTAGAGGGTTGTTCAATTGCTCATCCTAAAGAAAATTTATTGGGTTAAAAACCTTATTTAACTAAAATAAATTATTTCTAAAAGAGAATAATTTTACATTAAAGAGTCAGATCAAAACAAAAAGTACACCATTAGAACCGCCTTTTCCGAAACCCCTGTATAGTAAACTTTCTGTTATTTGGTTTGAGGATGACGCTCCCTCCACCGTCAATGCAAGGGTTTTAAGTGATTGTAGTTTTTATTATGGGGACGCGATCGTCCCTTACTATATTACTACCACCAAAACTGAGGTTTCTCATTTAAAATCCTTGCCACTTCAATTTCAAACAGTTTCATTCTGTTTCATTTTCCTTTCAGATTTCTATGCTTAGATGGCTTTTTCAATACCCACTTTTAGATAAATAATTACCATAATTTTCCACTGTAATTGCAGCTTCAGGTGGTGGGCAGTTTATCACATCATACAGAGCTATAATATACAATTGTTTCAGCTTCATTGCATGAAAGCCATTTTGTCCCTTTTTTGCCCGTACAACACCATGATCCCTTGAAAGGTAAAAATACTTCATTCCTCCAATCATAATACCGTTCTCAGAAAACTCATCTGAATCATATTCTGATACAAACGCTTTCAATTCAGCTGCTGTGGCAGAAAATTCCCTAGACTTTGCCCAAACTGACCCATCAACACCAATAATAGCAGCTTCCGAAATACCTTTTGATAGCAATTGACTTTTAATATGATCAATCCAAGAATTCATCTTAATAATTATTAAATTCAATTATATTTTCACCCCATAAAATGACGTAACGAGTCACTTGAAGCAAAACAAAAAGTATACTAATTTAAAAATTTTTAGCTATTTTTCTGGTTTGAATTAGAAAATTAAAATTATTCCTCAGACACCATAAAAATTTTTGCAGTTAATAAAATCATTTTGTTTAAAATTTTTAGATATTATTTTAGTTTCAAATGACGAATTAGATTTTGTTTATATTAAGTAGTTATAAACTAACAAAAAACAAAACTGATTTTAATTTTTTGATTTTTTTGTTTGAAATAAAAAATAAAAACTATTCCTCAGACATCATAAATAATTTTGTAGTTAGCAGCTAAATGAAATTATTTTATTTAAAATTTTCAGGAAATAATATAATTTCAGTTGGCGAATCGGATTTTTTGTTAAAACCCTAAAAAAGCAGGTTTTTTTTCAAACCCTAAAAGAATTGTATTTTTTGTTACAACTCTAAAAGAAATAATACATTTTACATAAAGATATCTACATACGTTTTATAATGTTAAAAATAATTTTTTTATTTTTGCATGCAACAGGATGTTAATAAAAATAGCTACTATAGCTATATCTGATGAATCGATGAATAAGATGATTCCTGATGTTATTTTAATTACAAAAGACACTAATACAGTAATTTCGTTTAAAATTAACCATTATTCAGCTCTCTATAATTTTCCAGTGACCAGCTAGCTGAGGAGAAAAAAAAACGGAAAGAAATTACATGCCTCATGTGGAGAATATTGTGGTTACAGTAAAAAACTATCTCTGGCCCATAGTAACTGATATATGGTGGTTGCAGGGGTAGCTGCAAGCTATCCGGATTGGAGCGATACCTGGGTTTTAGCGGTACCTGCAAACAAAATTCAAAGAAGATATGTCGGCTTCTATTTAATTAAAAATCATCCCTTGTAATTACAAAAGCTGGACCTATCTAGGACTTGAAGGTGGGACCGCTTTCACACAAAGTTCACATTAAATTACACAAAATATCGATAGAGTTCATCATAAATGGAATTATCCAGGTAGTTACTAATAAAAATTTTGTTTAGACTTTAACTTGAGAATTTTGTAAACATTGTCTGTGGTATAAATTGAACCTGTAACCTTTGGAGTTGAACCCAGACCTCCCATGTTGCACGCAGGTATTCTTACCATTGTACCACCAGAAAATTACAAGATATAAATATTATACAAAATTATAAGAAGGAACTTATGTTCCCGACGCCAGATTTAATCTGTATTTCCATACAAAACAAATTGAATTTTTCATTTTTATAGTAAAGAGCGATAACTAGCCTTTGATTACGTAAAGGAATATAAATGGGGACAGCAGTGTTAAGGATATTACAATAAAGAACGAACTCTAGCCCATATGTACTGAAATGTCACTATATGACATATTGTGGTTGCAGCAGTATCCGGATTGCAGCAGTATCCAGGTTGTAGCGGTAGCTATCAACCTAGTAAAAAACAATTACGTCCACTACTAAGAAATATAATAGCCCGTAACTCCTTAAAATAGAGTCAGATTAAAACAATATCCGGGTTGCAGCGGTAGCTAGCAACCTAGTATGAGACGATCACTTCCAATGTTAAGAAATATAAAAACCCATAGCTCCTAAAAGAAATGGTTATATAAAAAAAAGTACACCATTAGAATTGCCTTGTCCGAAACCCCCATATAGAAAACTTTCTGTTCCTTTGCTTGAGCAGCATGGGAGATATATTGGCTTGAAAATCAAGAAAAGTGGTAGCTACTGCAACATTCTGCCTAAAAGGGATATTTCTTTTCCACAGATAGCTTGGCACTGGACAATCGTAGAGAATTGTTCAGTGGCTCAGTTCAAAGGTAATTAATTGGTTTAAAAATATTACGTAACTAAAATAAATTATTTCTAAAAGAGAATAAATTGTTCCACTAAAAAATGAGTTTTTGATGTCTTTTCATACTGCAGTCTTTTCGAAGATATCTGGGTTGCAGCGGTAGCTAGCAACCTAGTAAGAAACGATCACGTCCAATGTTAAGAAATATAAAAACCCCTAACTCCTAAACAAAAGAGTCTGATCAAAACAAAACGTACACCATTAGAACCGCCTTGTCCGAAACCTCTACAAAGGAAACTTACCGCCCTTTGGCTTGAATAACAAAGAAAATATATTGGCTTGAAGATCAAGAAAATTGACTTTAACCACGTTATTCTCCACAAATGGGATATTTTTTCTTTCTTCTTCTCTTCCACAGAAAGCTTGGCACTGGAACATCGTAGAGAGTTTTTCAATGGCTCATTTAAAAGGAAATCTCTAGATCTAGTGCCATTTGTACTTAATTTTTTTTAGATTAATTATTTTTACGAAAAGCTTAATTTTTTATATACAATATTGATCAATAACGTCATAGTCGTTGGATGTAGTTAGTACATAAAGGCTCGATCATCAAATTTAAGCTGAAACTAAGTAAAGGACAATTATGCCTCCATATATTTACAGTGATGTATAAGATTTCCCATTACATCTGTCAACTGTTCCAGAGTTGCCGGTCCATACCTTGGAAGCTTTTCACTAAACATGCAATATTCTTTTGGATATTACTATGAAGTTTTGCGATATCATCTCTAGCTGACTTTTCAAAAAAATCCATTCTTTCAGAGATAATTTTAATCTTTAATTTTGAATATTTTTTGTAATCCCGGTACAAAATTCATAAAATTTTTCTCAATTTACAAAGATCAGCCTGCATTGTTGCCATCTTTTTGGACTTCTGAATATAATTTTTAATTTTGTCTATATGCGTTCTTTGCAGCTTGTGTAAACTGCCAAAATATCCATGGTATCCGAGCAATAGTTTGAATATTTCAATTCAAGCTAGTAAAATACCTTAAAATGTTAAAATTAGTTTTATTTTTGGTTAGGTTCTAACTACCCGATGTGGGATTTAATATGTATTTTCAGACTACAAAATTCAATTTTTTAATATATTTTATTTTTCAGTTTAGAATCGCTAAAGTTATTATGTAAAGTGCAAAAATATTTTTGATATCTGAGCAATAATTTTAATCTTTTCTTTCAAACTAACAAAATACCTGAAAATTTAAAATTTAGTTTTATTTTTTGTTAGGTTATGGGTACTCGATACGAGTCTTAAGAAGTGTTAATTAGATAAGAATATTATTTCTTGTTTTGTAAGAAGATGCCTTCTAAGCGAGTTATACGTAATTTAAAAAAACAGTACTATACAAAAAACAGAGATAGTATCTTGAAAAAAAAAAGCAAAGGTATTCAACCGACCATGCGTATCGAGATGCAAAAATTGATAGGCACAAACAGCGTTATTATAATGATGAAGTTTATAGACATGCAAAAATTAATAGTGACAAACAGCGTTATTATAATGATGAAGTTTATAGACATGCAAAAATTGAGACAGCCAAACAAAAGCGCAAGGAACGGTATGATAACGATAAAGATTACCGAAACAAACATAAGAAAAAAATTGCTACCAGAATAATGGGTAGATACTGGGGTGACAAAAGTTATAATGAAAAAATTAAATTCTCTGTGAGGTTGTACCGAAGAACGCATAAGGACAACGGGAAAAATTACATTCAGAAATACAAGAAGATGGCAAAAATGAAAGCTAATCTTCGTAAATTGAGAAACATTTTACGCATTTTTAACCAGGATCATAAGAAGCATTCAAAATTACAAATTAAAATTCTCTTTGAAAGAGCGGATGCTGTTGAAAAGTCGGCTAGAAATGCTCTGGCAAAACTTCATAGTAATATCCAAAAAGAAATGTTGTCATTTTATAATAAAGAACGACCTCTTGCCTATATTAAATTTTATACGCCAATTAATTATAGTATAGGTTAGTAATTCAACAGATAGCATGACAGTGGAACATCGTAGAGAGTTGTTCAATGGCTCATTTTAATCCGGGTTGCAGCGGTAGTTACAATAAAGAATGACACCTAGCCCTTGTTAACTGAAACATAAATAGGGATTATGTAATTTCCATCAGTATCATGGCTGTAGAGATGGCTGAAACCTAGTAAATAACAATCCGGGTTGCAGCCGTAGCAAGCAACCTATTAAGAGACGATCACGTCCAATGTTAAGAATTATAAAAACCTATAACTCCTAAAAAGGTCAGATCCAAACAAAAAGTATCCGTGATGTAGCGGTAGCTAGCAACCTAGTAAGGGACGATCAAGTCCCATAGTAAAAACTAAAGTAACCGATAACTCCTGAAAAAGATTCAGATCAAAAAAGAAGTACACTATTAGAACTGCCTTGTCCCAAACTTTTATATAGCAAACTTACCGTTCTTTGGCTTGAATAACAAAGAAAATATATTGGCTTGAAAATCAAGAAAATTGACTTTAACCACGATATTTTCCACAAACGGTATCTATTTTTTCTTTCCGCTTTTTTTTTCTCCTCAGCTAGCTGGGCATTGAAAAATAATAGAGATCTGTATAATAGCTCATTTTAAAGGAAATTGCTAAAGCTAGTGCCTTTTGTAATTAAAAATAAAATAGTTTTCAAAGTAGAATGAATTTTGTCAAAAAAAACTACATTTTTGATGTATTTTCATACTGCAGTCTTTTCAAAGATATTTGAATTTTGAAGCAATCATACAGTTCAATGTAATGAACGCTATATTAATAATAGCTACTTGTCTCAATTGTAACCGTACTTTTAAAGAACGAAATTTTGATACTAATAGACACATCAAAGCAAACAATTCGTGATAACGAACTGTATGTTGTATAGTAAGAGCTACTCGTCTGAATAGTAACTTGCTGCATCTAGTTTCCTCTGTAATTAAAGATATAATATTTTTTAATAGTTCCAAATTGCAGTAGTAGCTAGCAACCTAAATAAATGACGATCATTCAAAGAATATACCATTGCATATATTGGACTTAGTTAGCTGTTCTATTCATTGAAAAAAAATCTTAATTGTCAACTGAAACTAGAGTAATTCCTGAAAATTTTAAATAAAATAATTCTATTTAGCTGCAAAGTGCAAAAATATTTATTGTGTCTGAACAATAATTTCCATTTTTTAATTCAAACCAGAAGAAAACCTGAAAATTTTAAAATTAGTTTGGTTTTCCTTTTGCTTCAATTGACTCGCTAGTATAAGTAAGCTTCAAGCTATAGTAAGGTTCTACCAAAACTTGAACTTGGATCTTAGGATTTGAAGTCCTGAGTGCTAAACATCACACCAAGGAACCTCAATGTAGCAAATTATTCTAACAATAGGTGATATTTTAAAAAGACATTGCTTATACTCATAACTAATGAAATTTGGTAAAAATGTTTCTCTAACAACGATTTCGAATAAGCTTCAAACTTTTGGTTTTCTTTTTTGGGCTATTGCATTGTTACGATCCCTTGTTAAAATATATGCATATGTTTTTGTAAATATTACTTAAGGGATCAATACTGTAAACGGGAATTTTTTAAATATCATCGATATAATGGTTTTATTGATATCTGAATTTCAAACAGAAATTACTAAAAGAAATCAACCCTTGGTTATATAATAAAAACATCCATGCGTCGAGTAGATAGAACATAACAAAAAAAAACTGATTAAAAAATTTTCAGGTATCTCTCTGGTTTGAATTAAAAAATAAAAATTATTGTTCAGGTATCTCTCTGGTTTGAATTAAAAAATTAAAATTTTTGCTGAGACACCAAAAATAATTTTACAGTTTGCTTACATTAAGGAAATACCTGCAGCCCACACTTACTGAAGTAATAATAGGCATCATTATATAGATGATTATTTTAATTATATCCCTTAATTATCTTCCTTAAGAAGTCATTATAAGAGAAATTTTTCCCTACCGCGAATCGAACTCGATCCAACTGGGTGAGAGCCAGCTATCCTAACAAATAGACCGTGTGGAATATATCAAAATATCTGATTAATGAAGTTTATGTTAAAGAAAAAACTACAGACTTAGTTAGCCACCTGATTCCTTGAGGATTGTCTCTTACTATTCCAAAGAAGGAAATACCGTAGGCTTTTTCCTGTTTATAATAAGGTTTCTGTATAAGTGATACATGGTTGTCTTTTTTTGTATTTACAAACGGGTTACAATAAATAAATAAACAAACTTCACCTTTAAAAAAAACAATCCAATGCATTACTGCATACCGGAGAAAAACCCGAAAAAAAAAGAAAAGCACTTTAAAAAAAATATAATAATTTATTTTATTATCTTTTATTTCTTCAGACTCTAATATAACCCAACCCAATAACAAATAAATATCTTCTCTTGCCTCACTCTCCCACCCCTCCAACAAAAAAGTGGGAACTTGAGAATCATCCACGCAAACAACCCCACACAACACACAACATTCACAAAAAGAGAAGAGAAAAAAAAGGAAATAAATCACTCATCCATTCAAAACCCAAACAATCATCTCACCAACAACATTCAACCAATCCTTTTCTCTACACACAACCACTAAAATCTTAAATATTGAGAAAAACAGCTTACTCTGAGGGAATTTCGAAATTCATCCAGATCTGTCTTGTTTTTTACCACCTCGGGAAGTTTATTCCAGATAGCCGGCCCAAAACACAGATAGAAAATGTAGACCTTGTTGTTACAGGGAACGGGGTCGTATTTAATGGGCATTCCTCGTCTCATACCTGTGTTGAGCTTCAGTAAATCCAATCGAGAAAAATTGCAGGCTATTAAAACTTTTAAACATGAATAATGCCGTGTAAAACTAAACTAGGCCGAACATCAAAACTAGGCAGAATCTTGATACCGTCGCATTGCGTTCGAACCAAGTCAGAGCCTCACATTCCAGATAAAACACAAACAACTTTCTTTTGTAGAAACCTCAGTGGCAGTAGATAAGCATTAAATGTCGCTGACCTTACACTTACACAATATAACAAATACGGATGAACTAGCGAGAAATACAGCATTCTTAAAATTTTAGGAGGGAAAAAATGTCTCAGTTCCCACAGCATTCCGACATTCCTGGGTTTTTTTGTACACGATGATTCAATATAAGGTTTAAACATAAGATACTCGTCAACTTTTACACCAAGATATTGGACTATGTCTCTGGAGATATCCACTTTCTAGTTGAATACCATGGTTCCAAGGATAATAATTAGCACCTCTTCCATATAGAATAGATTTACTTTTACTATGATTCAAACATAATTTATTTACACGCATCCATCTTTCAATACAACTCATTCCTGCATTTAATAGCAGAAATAAATCTGCCTCAGTCACAGCTGCCACTGAATACTGTTTGTCATCAGCGAAGCTAAGCAATATCAACTTTGACTGTCTAGCTGCAGGTCCCACGTGACTCATTATCCTTTTAATACAGGAATTAAAATAATTAATATAGATTAAAAACGACGAGGGTACAAGCACAGAACCCTATGGTACTCCACATCTTACATTCATATAATCAGAATGAACACTCCCAAACCCAAGACACTGTTTCATTCCACTCGAAAAAGACAAAATCAAACTTTGAAAATTGCCACGAATACCGGCATGGTCTAGTTTTTAAAATAATATACTATGGTCAACAGAGTCTAATGATTTCATAATATTCTGAATTATAGACGCAACTCAAATAGCGAAGGAGACCACACTGCCTTTCCATCATAAACAAATAAGTAGAACAACAGGGAGATTTTTATACAAGACAGTGAAACGCAACTTTAAATGAATATTTCGACCCTATATCCAAGGGCCGTCCTCAGCAAAACAGACGAAGAGAATAAAAAAACTATAAAAGAAACTTACATTAAAATTCAATCATTAAAACTGTTTAAAAATTTTTTGAAACAGCCCTAATATCATTAATATCATTATAATAACTAAAGCAGACAAGGGAAATTCACTTGTAGTCATGGATACCTTAGATTACGACAATAAAATTTATCCACACTTAAAAGACACAAATACATATACTTCCATGACTCACGACCATACTGATAAGTTTGCAAATAAAATTATAACCGAATTAATGAATGTAAAGCAAAATAGCATAATCACCCCACAATTGTATAATAAATTTATCCCCCTAGGTAGCTTTTTCCCAAAATTTTACAGTTTACAAAAATTACACAAACAAGGTATTCCCTTAAGGCCAATTGTAGCGAGTACGAAAGCCCCTGCTTCCAATATTGGAAAGTGGTTATGTACAGCCTTCAAACCGTTACTTTATTCCCAAAAATCGTACATATGTAATTCGATAGATTTAGTAGAAAGACTCTAAACTCTAAACAAAAACTCAGACTCTAAGCTAAGACTCTAAACTAAAACTTTTAACTACTATAACTCTAATTAAAACTATAAGCTAATACCAAACTGAAACACTAAATTAAAACTCTTATCTAAAACTAAGCTATAACTCTAAACTAAAACTCTTAACAGAAATTAAACTTAAACTCTAACTAAAACTATAAACTCTAAACTAAAACTCTAAAGTGTAAACTAAAATTCTTAACTAAAATTAAACTAAACTATAACTCTAACTAAAACTTTAAGCTAAGACTCTAAGCTAAAGCTCTAAACTCTAAACTAAAACTCTTAACTAATACTAAACTAAACTAAAAGTACAAGGAGAAACTCTAAGCTAAGACTCTAGGCTAAAATTCTAAACTAAAACGTTTAGCTAAAACTAAACTACAAGTCCAAAAACACAGCTACAACTATATTAAACTATAGCTCTAACTAAAAACTCTAAGTGCTGAGAGTCAAACTTAAAACTCTAGACTCCGAACTACAACTAAACTAAACTATAACTCTAACTAAAACTGTAAGCTAATATCAAACTAAAACTCTAAACTAGGGAGGGGGGCTCTTTGGGGGCCCTGGGGCGGAGGTCCTTTGGGGGGCCCGGGGAGAGAGGGGCCCGGGGAGAGAGGGGCCCGGGGGAGTGGGCCCTTAGGGGTCCTTTGGAGGTCCAGGGATAGGGGGCCCTTTGGGGTTGGGGTAGGGGTTCTTACAACACTGTTAAAATGGAACTTGTGTATTATAACGACCAGAGAGTTTCACCCAAATAATCGTCTAAAATGTCTCAAACTGTTTCGCCCAAAAAATCCCTAAAACGTCTCGAACTGTTTCGCCCAAGCCCAGATAATCCCCTAAAAGTAATTTCTGTGTGTTCCTTTGTTTCGGCATCCCTGCGCTGTCACATTTGAAATTCCCAGGAAACCATTTCCCGCGTAAATATATTCAATCTGTCTTGATCTCGTGTGAATTTCTGAAAAACATCTAAGGTGTTCCTACTTACACTATTATGGCTTCGATAGAATATTAGTTTTATCTCTCAGACCTAAAGACCCGAGGATCCATATTTAAAAATAGAATATTAATGTATCTCTCAGACCTAAAGACCAGAGAAGCCATATTTAAAATGAAATCCCCTCATGATAGAATTCCCTGCCAATTATTTAAATCAATTTCTCAGAAATTGAGTCTTAGCTTAGAGTTCTAGTTAGAGTTTTAGTTTAGAGTCTTAGCTTAGAGTTTTTGTTAGAGTTCGAGTTTAGTTTAGTTTTAGTTAAGATTTTTAGTTTACAGATGTAGTTTAGTTTTAGTTAAGAGTTTTAGTTTAGATTTTTAGCTTAGAGTCTTACCTTATAGTTTCAGTTAGAGTTATAGTTTAGTTTCATTTTTGTTAAAAGTTTTAGTTTAGACTTTGGAGTTCTAGTTTAGAGTTTAAAGTTTTAGTTAGAGATATAGTTTAGTTAAATTTTTTTCAGATTTTTAGTTTAGAGTTTCAGTTTGGTATTAGCTTACAGGTTTAGTTAGAGTTATAGTAGTTAAGAGTTTTAGTTTAGAGTTTAGAGTCTTAGCTTAGAGTTTTAGTTAGAGCTTAGAGTTTTAGTTTAGAGTCTTAGCTTAGAGTTTTAGTTCTATTTCTAGTTTAGTTTAGATTTAGTTGAGTATTTAGAGTTTTAGTCTAGTCTTGGCTTAGAGTTTTTGTTAGAGTTATAGTTTAGTTTAGTTTTAGTTAGGAGCTTTATTTTAGATCTATAGTTTAGTTTTACTTAAGAGTTTAGTTTAGAGTTTATAGTTTTAGTTTACAGTTTTACTTTAGAGTTTTAGTTATAGTTATAGTTTAGTTAAGAGATTTAGTTTAGATATTGGAGTTTTAGTTTTGAGTCTTATCTTAGAGTTTTAGTTAGAGCTATAGTTTAGTTTAGTTTTAATTCAGATTTTTAGTTTAGAGTCTTAGCTCAGAGTTTTAGTTAGAGTTATAGTTTAGTTTAGGTTTAGTTAAGAATTTTAGTTTAGAGGTTTTGTTTAGTTTTAGATAAGAGTTTTAGCTTATAGTTTAGAGTTTTCGTTGCACTTTTAGTTTAGTTTAGTTTAGTTTTAGATAAGAGTTTTGGTTTAGAGTTTCAGTTTGGTATTAGCTTACAGTTTTTGTTTAGATTTCAGAGTCTTAGCTTAGAGTTTTAGTTAGAGTTAAGAGTTTTAGTTTACAGTCTTAGCTTAGAGTTTTTGTTAGAGTTATAGTTTAGTTAATTTTAGTTAAGATTTTTAGTGATTTTTGTTGAGTTTTATTTAACATTTTTAATTTAGAGTTTTATTTAGATTTATAAATCAAGTTTAGGTTTAATTAATGGTTTCAGTTTGTATATTGGAGACTCATTATAGGGTGTTATATTAAAGTTATAGTAATAGTTTGATTTTAGTTTAGTTTTAATTCAGAGTTTTAGTTTAGAGTCTTAGCCTAGAGTTTTACTTAGAGTTACAGTTTAGTTTAGTTTTAGTTAAGAATTTTAGTTTAGAGTTTAGAGTTTTAGTTAGAGTTATAGTTTAGTTTTAGTTTAGAGTTTTAATTTAAAGCGTTAGCTTAGAGTTTTATTTAGAGCAATAGTTTACTTTAGTTTTAGTTAAGAATTTTAGTTTAGACTTATAGTTTAGTTTTAGTTAAGAGTTTTAGTTTAGAGTTGAATTTTAGTTTTAGTTTTAGTTAAGAGTTTTAGTTTAGAGTTGTTTTTTAGTTTTAGTTAAGAGTTTTAGTTTAGAGTTGTTTTTTATTTTTAGTTAAGAGTTTTAGTTTAGAGTTGTTGTTTAGTTTTAGTTTATATTTTTAGTTTGATATTAGCTTAAAGTTTTATTTAGAGTTATAGTTTGAGTTTAGTTGTATTTAAGAGTCTATAGTTTCAACTTAGACTCTCAGCACTTAGAGTTTAATTGGAGTTATATTTTATTTTGGTTTTAGTTAAGTGTTTTGGGACTTGCAGTTTAGTTTTAGCTAAACGTTTTAGTTTAGAGTTTTAGCCTAGAGTCATAGCTTAGAGTTTTTCGCTGCATTTTAAGTTTAGTTTTAGATAAGAGTTTTAGTTTAGAGTTTCAGTTTGGTATTAGCTTACAGTTTTAGTTAGAGTTATAGTTTAGTTTAAATTTTTAAGAGTTTTAGCTTAGAGTTTTAGTTTAGAGTTTCAGTTTGGTATTAGCTCACAGTTTTAGTTAGAGTTATAGTAGTTAAGAGTTTTTGTTAGAGTTATAGTTTAGTTTAGTTTTAGTTAGGAGCTTTAGTTTAGATCTCTAGTTTAATTTTAATTAAGAGTTTTAGTTTAGATTTTAAAGTTTTAGTTTACAGTTTTACTTTAGAGTATTAGTTAGATTTATAGTTTTAGTTTAGTTTTAGTTAAGAGTTTTAGTTTAGATATTGGAGTTTTAGTTTTGAGTCTTAGCTTAGAGTTTTAGTTAGAGTTATAGTTTAGTTTAGTTTTAATTCAGAGTTTTAATTTAGAGTCTTAGCTTAGAGTTTTAGTTAGAGTTATAGTTTAGTTTAGTTTTAGTTAAGAATTTTAGTTTAGAGTTTAGAGTTTTAGTTAGAGTTATAGTTTAGTTTTAGTTTAGAGTCTAGAGTTTTAATTTAAAGCGTTAGCTTAGAGTTTTAGTCAGAGTTATAGTTTACTTTAGTTTTAGTTAAGAGTTTTAGTTTAGAGTTGCAGTTTAGTTTTGTTTTAGTTAAGAGTTTTAGTTTTGAGTTGTTGTTTAGTTTTAGTTTAGAGTTTTAGTTTGATATTAGCTTACAGTTTTAGTTAGAGTTATAGTTTAGTTTAGTTGTAGTTCAGAGTCTAGAGTTTCAACTTAGACTCTCAGCACTTAGAGTTTTAGTTAGAGTTATATTTTATTTTGGTTTTAGTTAAGTGTTTTTGGACTTGTAGTTTAAACGTTTTAGTTTAGAGTTTTAGCCTAGAGTCATAGCTTGGAGTTTTTCCCTGCATTTTTAGTTTAGTTTAGTTTTAGATAAGAGTTTTAGTTTAGAGTTTCAGTTTGGCATTAGCTTACATTTTTAATTAGAGTTATAGTAGTTAAGAGTTTTAGTTTAGAGTTTAGAGTTTTAGTTTAGAGTCTTAGGTTAGAGTTTTAGTTAGAGTTATAGTTTAGTTTAGTTTTAGTTAAGAGTTTTTGTTTAGAGTTTAGAGTCTTAGCTTAAAGTTTTAATTGAGAGCTATAGTTTAGTTTATATATTGGAGTTTTAGTTTTGAGTTTTAGCTTAGAGTTTTAGCTAGAGGTATAGTTTAGTTTAGTTTTAATTCAGAGTTTTAGTTTAGAGTCTTAGCTTAGAGTTATAGCTCTGTTTAGTTTTCGTTAAGAATATGGGTGTAGAGTTGTAATTTAGCTAAAGATATGGAGTCCAATTTAGAACTAAGGTTTTTATCTTGAGTTATAGTATAGTTTAGTTTTAGTTTATAGTCTAGAGTTTATTTCATGCGCGCTATATTAGAGTTTTAGTAAAGAGCTATAGTTTATTTTAGTTTTAGTTAAGAGTTTTAGTTTAGACTTATAGTTTAGTTTTAGTTAAGAGTTTTAGTTTGGAGTTGTAGTTTAGTTTTAGTAAAGAGTTTTAGTTTAGAGTTGTTTTTAGTTTTTGTTAATATTTTTAGTTTAGAGTTTAGATTTTTAGCTTAGATTCTTAGCTTATAGTTTTAGTAAGAGTTATATTTAAGTTTAATTTTAGTTAAGAGCTTTAGTTTAGACTTCAGAGTTTTATTTTAGAGTTTAGAGTTTTAGGTTGATATTAGCTTAAAGTTTTAGTTAGAGTTATAGTTTAGTTTAGTTGTAGTTCAGAGTCTAGAATTTCAACTTAGACTCTCAGCACTTAGAGTTTTAGTTAGAGTTATATTTTATTTTGGTTTTAGTTAAGTGTTCATGGACTTGTAGTTTAGTTTAAGCTAAACGTTTTAGTTTAGATAAGAGTTTTAGAGTTTTAGATAAGGTTTTAGATAAGAGTTTTAGTTTAGAGTTTTAGTTATAGTTTAGTTTAGTTTTAGTTTAGAGTCTAGAGTTTTAATTTAGAGTTTTAGATTAGAGTTTTAGTTAGAGTTATAGTTTACTTTAGTTTTAGTTAAGAGTTTTAATTCAGAATTTTAGTTTAGAGTCTTAGTGTCTTAGTTTTAGCTTAGATTCTAGAGTTTTAATTTAGAGTGTTAGCTTAGAGTTTTAGTTAGAGTTAAAGTTTACTTTAGTTTTAGTTAAGAATTTTAGTTTAGACTTATAGTTTAGTTTTAGTTAATAGTATTAGTTTGGAGTTGTAGTTTAGTTTCAGTGAAGAAGTTTAGTTTAGAGTTTAGAGTTTTAGCTTAGAGTCTTAGCTTAGAGTTTTAGTTAGAGTTCTAGTTTAGTTTAAATTTAGTTAAGAGTTTTAGTTTAGAGTTCAGAGTTTTAGTTTAGAGTTTTGAGTTTTAGTTAGAGTTATAGTTTAGTTTAATTTTTATTAAGAGTTTTAGTTTAGAGTTGTAGTTTAGTTTTAGTTAAGAGTTTTAGTTTAGAGTTGTAGTTCAGTTTAGTTTTAGTTATGAGTTTTAGTTTAGAGTTGTTGTTTAGTTTTAGATATGAGTTTTAGTTTAGAGTTTTAATTTGATATTAGCTTAAAGTTTTAGTTAGAGTTAAAGTTTAGTTTAGTTGTAGTTCAGAGTCTATAGTTTAAAGTTAGACTCTCAGCACTTAGAGTTTTAGTTAGAGTTATATTTTATTTTAGTTTTAGTTAAGTGTTTTTGAACTTGTAGTTTAGTTTTAGCTAAACATTTTAGTTTAGAGTTTTATCCTAGAGTCATAGCTTAGAGTTTTTCCTTGCACTTTTAGCTTAGTTTAGTTTTAGATAAGAGTTTTAGTTTAGATTTTTAGTTTTAGATATTAGCTTACAGTTTTAGTTAGAGTTCTAGTAGTTAAGAGTTTTAGTTTAGATTTTTAGTTTAAAGTCTTAGCTTAGAGTTTTAGTTAGAGTTATAGTTTAGTTTAGTTTTAAGTCAGAGTTTTAGTTTAGAGTCTTAGCTTAGAGTTTCAGTTAGAGTTATAGTTTAGTTTAGTTTTAGTTATGAATTTTAGTTTAGAGGTGCTGTTTAGTTTTAGATAAGAGTTTAGTTTAGAGTTTCGAGTTTTAGTTAGTGTTGGGGGGCCCGGGGGGAGAGGCCCCTTTGGGGGCCCAGGAGGGGGGCCTTTGGGGGCCCGGGTGGGAGGCCTTGGGGGGCCCGGGAGGGAGGCCTTTGGGGGCCCTGCGGGGCCCTTCGGGGGCCAGGGGGCCCTTTGGGTTTGGGGTAGGGGACCTTACAACACTTTTCAAATGAACTTGTGTATTTTAACAACCACAGATTTTCACCCAAATCATGTTCTAAAATGTCTCAAATTTTTTCGCCCAAAAATTCACTAAAATGTCTCAAACTATTTCGCCCAAATAATCCCCTAAAAGTAATTTCTTTGTGTTCCATTGTTTCGGCATCCCTGCGCTGTCACATTTGAAATTCCCAGGAAACCATTTCCCACGTAAAATATATTTAATCTGTTTTGATCTCGTACGAATTTCGGGAAACTATCTAAGGTGTTCCTACTTACACTATTATGGCTTCGATTGAATATTAATTTTATCTCTCAGACCTAAAGACCTGAGAAGCCATATTTAAAAATAGAATATTAATTTATCTCTCAGACCGAAGGACCTGAGAAGCCATATTTAAAATGAAATCCCCTCATGATAGAATTCCCCGCCGATTATGTAAATCAATTTCTCAGAAATTGAGTCCCCCTTCGTGGATCAATGCATTGCCCTTGAAAGAGGCATTGACCTGTCAATCAATAATCCATTAATAAATTATGTACTCCCTGGAGTAGTACCTAGATCCCTACTGATTTCGTTGAGAAAGATAAAGAAAATGGGAACTTCCTAGGAGGTTGTAAAGAAGAAAGCTTTGAGTAGACTGGGATGGAGGAGGAGTGTTCCTAGTTTTGTTGGTCTCAGCTGGCTTGGTGCTGCGGTAAGTTGCTAGCAGTAGTATTAGTTTAATATGACCACCACTGAAAAAGAATGAAAGAAATAAACACACTTTTGAAACCTCTACAATTGGGCTGAATTTGGTAGCATAATTCTCATCAAGATCACTTGCCTTTTTTGGATATGTTTCCACTTTTCTGAGGATCAGGAGAATTTCCTCAGACTCGTAGCTTTAACATAAATTTACTAAAATTTTTATGTTTAGATTCAGCATAAAAAGGAAATCTTTATGTATGATTTGTAATTCCCCTGATATTTACGTAGTAAATTGCGACAATTTGGCGTTAAAGAAGGAATTATTAGGGTAGCTTGTTACCCTAATATCCATGTTTTTTCAGCTGAAAGTAAGCATCTTGGTTGTTAGAAGGGCGTGTCTGAAATATCCCAGTAAAGGCTAATGACATTTAGTTGAATGTTCCAGGAAATGTAGAGGGTTTGTTGGAATAAATCAAAAGTTACTAATTAGAACTATTAAATAAGAACTAGATAGTTTAATTCTTACGCCAGAGACATAAAAACTAAATAATTATTCATTGTATGAGGTTATAATAGTATTTAACCATAAATAACGTTATAGTGAAGTCAGTTGTATCTTTGGACAAGATTTGAGTCCCCAAAACGATAAGCAGCACCGTGGCTATTTTGATAACCATTGGAAAAATTATAAGGGCAGAGCAAATAGTCTTAAAAGGACAGTTAGTACATTAAAAACTCAGGGGTGTTAGCTGAAAAGGGCGCTTTTTTCTCATCTAAATTTTGAAAATACCTTGTTTGGTATTTCCATGGAAGTGCTTGATTTTATTTTCATTGAAACAAAATCCCCCCCCCCCCTACATTTTCATGTATCCACGCCCCTCTAAAAAGTAGAAGTACAAAACTCGAACAAGATTTGACTCACAAGATTGGTTTTGTAAGGAGCAATAGATCTTTAGGATTATTCTTAAATTGTTTCCCCAATGCCTAACGTAGATAACCGGTATCCTTTGTTTTATTTGCACAGTATTTCCCTGATGTGCTTGTGATTGCACGATAGGTTTCAAAATAGCTGTCCTTAAAATGGGCTTGAATTTGTAACAACAATCTACGAATTGCAAGCAAAACAGGGTGAGTAGAAACCGTTGAATGTACAATACAGGAGCAACATGTAGGTCTTGATAATGTCAGCAGAAAATGAACTCAATGTCCCTGAACTTAGAACGTTTCAGCATCTTTTTCTTAGAACTTTATCACCACTTAATCCACTGAACATAGTTGAAACTGTGATCTTTTACTTTAAACAACACAAATTCCGATGAAAGGCAAATAAAACAAAAATATATCTGCGAGCACAGGAAAAACATAAAAGACGGATATTTTATATATTTTTCAGTACTCTTCATCATTGTGATAACGCTCCTTGATCTTTTGTCTAGCCTGCTCAATTGTTGCTTCTCTGTAATCTTTATCATTATCATACCGTTCCTTGCTCTTATGTCTAGCCTTCTCAATTTTTACTTCTCGATACGCCTGGTCGGTTGAATACCTTTGCTTTTCTCTTTTCAAGATACTATATCTGTTGTCTGTGTAGTACTGTTTTTTTAACTTGCGTGTAGCTTGCTTTGATCTATGTAATTCATGAATGTAATTCATTATGTAATTCATGAATGAGACCATTTACATCTTTGTCGTTCTTAAATAGTAATTATGACGTCATGGTGTAATGATTTTATTTCATGACGTCATGGCGTTATGATATTATTTCATGACGTCTTCAGAAACAACAACATAATGTTGTGTTTTTCTATTCACGTAATAGCTCTAATAAAACTATGACGACATTCATTATTTATCTACTAGGGTTTCAGACAAGGTGGTTCTAATGATGTACTTTTGTTTTGATCTGAATCTATGTTTAGGAGTTCTGGGTTTTTATATTTCTTAGCATCGCACTGATCGTCTCTTACTAGGTGGCTAGCTGCTGCTGCAACCCGGATTCACATATATATTTATGAGAGGCAGCCTGGCCGAGTGGTCCAAGGCGTTGGTGTTAGCCACCAGTCTCTTCGGAGGCGTGGGTTCAAATCTTACCGCTGTATACGATTACGATTTATTTACAAAAATCAAATTTCTTTGAAAAGACTGCAGCATGAAAAGACATGAAAATGCAGTTTTTGGTGGGAAAATTTATTCTCTTTTATAAAAAAGAGAAGAAAATAATTTATTTTAGTTACTAAAATTTTTTAACTCAATTAATTTCCTTTAAAATGAGCTATTGAACCTCT
Source organism: Artemia sp. Qi Xiang Cuo (assembly GCF_049724085.1). Classification (NCBI taxonomy): domain Eukaryota; kingdom Metazoa; phylum Arthropoda; class Branchiopoda; order Anostraca; family Artemiidae; genus Artemia; species Artemia sp. Qi Xiang Cuo. Next base: position 91,690,540 of record NC_142795.1, on the reverse strand, counting down.
CTCTACGATATTCCAGTGCCAAGCTATCTGTGGAAAAGAAAGAAAAAAAATATGCCGTTTGTGGAGAATAACGTGGTTAAAGTCAATTTTCTTGATTTTCAGGCAAATATATTTCCCTTGCTGTTCAAGCCAAATGACAGAAAGTTTCCTATACAGGGGTTTTGGACAAGGCGTTTCTAATGGTGTACTTTTTGTTTTGATCTGACTCATTTTTTAGGAGCTATGGGTTTTTTTATTTCTTAACATTGGACGTGATCGTCTCTTACTTGGTTGCTAGCTACCGCTGCCATCCGGATTAGACACAGGAAAAAGCCTACGGCTTTTTCTTCTTTGAAATAGTAAGAGACGAGTCTCAAACAATCAAGTAGCTAGCTAATTCCAATGTATGCAACTGTTTGTTATTCTAATGACCGTCTTTTATTATAACTAGGTTTTCAGCCATCTCTACAGCCATGATACTGATGGAAATTACATAATCCCTATTTATGTTTCAGTTAACATGGGCGAGGTGTCGTTCTTTATTGTAACTTTACTGTAATTACAAACAGGAAAAAGCCTACGGCTTTTTCTTCTTTGAAATAGTAAGAGACGAACCTCAAGTAACTACCCCTGGAACCAACATGTATCAGTTACTATGGATGAGAGACCGTTCTTTACTGTAAACATTGAACAACTCTCTACGATGTTCCAGTGCCAATCTATGGAATATAAAGTTTTAATATAACTTTACCACGAACTGTTTGATTGTTTCAAAAATAAAATATCTTTGAAAAGACTGCAGTATGAAAAGACCTCAAAAATGCAGTTTTCAGTGGAAAAATGTATTTTGTTTTAAAATAATTTGTTTAAGTTACAAAAGCTTTTTAACCCAATTAATTTTGTTTAAAATCAGCTGTTGAGCAACTCTCTACGATGTTCAAGTGCCAAGCTATCTGTGGAAAAGAAAAAAGAAAGAAAAAAAGATGCCGTTTGGGCAAAATGCTGTAGTAGTTGTCACTTTTCTTGATTTTCAAGCCAATATATTTCCCTTGCTGTTAAAGTCAAATGACAGAAAGTTTCCTATATAGGGGTTTTAGACAAGGCAGTTCTAATGGTATACTTTTTGTTTCGATCTGACTTTTTTTTGAGTTATTGGTTTTTATATTTCTTAACATTGGACGTGATCGTCTCTTACTAGGTTGCTAGCTACCGCTGCAACCCGAATTGTTGTTTAAGCAAAGAGACTCCGGGTTACAGCTGCCGCTGCAAACCGGATACCGCTGCAATCTGGATCGCTTGCAGCTACCCTTGGAACCACCATATATCAGTTACTATGGGTGAGAGATCGTTCTTTAGCATTGGACTGATCGTCTCTTACCAGGTTGCAAGCTACTGCTGCAACCCAAATTCACATATATATTTATGAGAGGCAGCCTGGCCGAGTGGTCCAAGGCACTGGTGTTAGCCACCAGTCTCTTCGGAGGCGTGAGTTCAAATCTTACCGCTGGTATACGATTATGTTTGAAAGACTGCAGTGTGAAAAGACATCAAAAATGCAGTTTTTGGTATAAAAGTTTATTCTCTTTTAGAAATAGTTTATTTTAGTTACAATAGATTAGTAACCCAATCAATTTCCTTTAAAATGAGCTATTGAACAACTCTCTACGATGTTCCAGTGCCAAGCTATCTCTGGAAACAAAATAAAATTAATTAAAAAAAAATATCCTGTTTAGGCAGAATGTTGTAGTAGCTGCCACTTTTCTTGATTTTCAAGCCAATATATTTCCCTTGCTGTTCAAGCCAAGGACAGAAAGTCTACTATATAGGGCTTTCGGATAAGGCGGTTCTAATAGTGTACTTTTTGTTTTGATCTGACTCCTTTTTTAGGAGCTATGGGTTTTTATATTTCTTAACATTGGACATGATCGTCTCTTACTCCGTTGCTAGCTACCGCTGCAACCCGGATACTAACTAAATCCAATCACTATGACGTCATTGATCAATATTGTATATAAAAAATTAAGTTTTTCGCAAAAAATAATTAATTTTTAAAAAAACAGTAAGTACAAATGGCACTAGATCTAGATATTTCCTTTAAAATGAGCCATTGAAAAACTCTCTATAGTGCCAAGCTATCTGTGGAAGAGGAGAAGAAGAAGAAAGAAAAAAAATATCCCGTTTGTGGAGAATAACGTGGTTAAAGTCAATTTTCTTGATTTTCAAGCCAATATATTTTCTTTGTTATTCAAGCCAAAGGTCGGTAAGTTTCCTTTGTAGGGGTTTCGGACAAGGCGGTTCTAATGGTGTACTCTTTTTTTAGGAGTTAGGGGTTTTTATATTTCTTAACATTGGACGTGATCGTCTCTTACTAGGCTGCTAGCTACCACTTCAACCCGGACGATACGAATGGAATTTACATAATACCCATTTATAATTAATCGATCCTTTATGTAACACTCTTTAGGATAATAGTTATTATCAAAAATTGCCTTTATTTGAATATTTCAGTTATTATGTGCTAGGATTCGTTCCTTATTGTAAAATTCTTTATTATATGTTGGCTACACTTCGTACTTTAATGTAAAAAAAGAAAAAAAAATATCCCGTTTAGGCAGAATGTTCCCTTGTTGTTCAAGCCATGGGACAGAAAGTTTCCTATACAGGGGTTTCGGACAAGGCGGTTCTAATGGTGTACTTTTTGTTTTGATCTGACTCTTTTTTAGGAACTATGGGTTAATGTGTATTTCCATACAAAAAAAAATCAATCTTACATATTTTATTTTTCAGTTCAGAATCTATCATTAAAGTTTTTATGTAAACTGCAGAAATTGTTTATATCTCTGAACAATAATTTTAATCTTTTAATTAAAACTGGAAAAACACCTGAAAATTTTAAAATTAGTTCAATTTTTTGTTAGGCTCTTGCTACTTGATAAGTGATGTATTTTCATAAGAATATACACGAAGTTTGTGTATTTTCATAAGAAAATTTTTTATTGAAAAGTTACCACAAGTTCTAAAGAAGAAACTTAAGAAGAGAGAAAGATATGAAAATCGAGCTAAAGAGGTTGCTGGCAAAAAGCCAATATATTCCCTTATGGTTCAATCCAAAGGACGGTAAGTTTTTTATTTAGGGGTTTTGGACAAGACGGCTCTAATAGTTCACTTTGTTTTTGACCTGATTCTAATTTTAGGAGTTATGGGCTATTTTAATTTAACTATGGGGCGTGATTTTCTCTTTTTAGGTTGCTAGCTACCAATGCAACCCGGATTACTGACATGGTTCAAATTGAATCTGGTATTTTTATTTTTTATAGTACAGTGGCTATAGAATCAGTATACCAGGATCAGCATAAGAGTCCAATTCTTTTGATGTATCTATTGGTATCAAAATTCCGTTTTTAGAGTTTCATTTACTATTGAGATGAGTCACTCTTATTATACAGTTCGTTACCACCAACTATTTGATAACTCTTGACTGACAATATTTACGATGAAATATATCGATCCTTTATAAATACTAAGTCCAATATATGCAATGATTTGTAATTATTTATTTTAATATTTTAGTTACTATATACTACTATAGGCTAGAGTTTGTTCCTTATTATAATGTTGGCTTGAAAATCAAGAAAATTGACATTAACCACGATATTTTCTACAAACGGCATCTTTTTTCCTTCCGCTTTTTTGACTCCTCGGATAGCTGGGCACTGGAAAATAATAGAGAGCTATATAATGGCTCATTTTAAAATAAATTGCTACATCTAGTGCCTTTGTAATTAAAAATAAAATGTTTTTAAAAGTAGAATCAATTTTGTCAAAAAACTGCATTTTTTATGTATTTTCATACTGCAGTCTTTTCAAAGATATTTGAATTTTGTTTACATAAAGGACCGATATCACTTTTGTAATTAAAAATAAAATACTTTTTAAAGTAGAATCAATTTCGTCATAAAACTTCATTTTCAAATACTGCAGTCCTGCAGTCTTTTCAAAGATATTTGAATTTTGAAGCAATCAAACAGTTCATGGTAATGAACTCTATAGTAATAATAGTTACTTGTCTCAATAGTAAACGAAACTAAAAAAAACAAGATTTTGATACCAATAGATACATCAAAGCAAACAGTTCGTGTTAGCCACCAATCTCTTCGGAGGCGTGGGTTCAAACCTTACCGCTGGTGTACGATTATGATTTATGTACAAAAATCAAATATCTTTGAAAAGACTGCAGCATGAAAAGACATCAAAAATGCAGTTTTTGGTGGAAAAGTTTATTCTCTTTTAGAAATAATTTATTTTAGTTACTAAGGATTTTTAACCCAATTAATTTTCTTTAAGATGAGCTATTGAACAACTCTCTACGATGTTCCAGTGCCAAGCTATCTGTGGAAAAGAAAGAAAAAGAATATGCCGTTTGGGGAGTATAACGTGGTTAAAGTCAATTTTCTTGATTTTCAAGCCAATATATGTCCCTTGATGTTCAAGCCAAATGAAAGAAAGTTTCCTAAATAGGGGTTTAGGACAATGCGGTTCTAATGGTGTACTTTTTGTTTTGATCTGACTCCTTTTTTTGTAGCTATGGGTTTTTATATTTCTTAACATTTGACGTGATCGTCTCTTACTAGGTTGCTAGCTACTGCTGCAACCTGGATTTAGTAGAGGCAAGAGGTCGTTCTTTATTATACATTGATCAATATCGTATATAAAAAATTAAGTTTTTCGTAAAAAATAATTAATTAAAAAAAATTAAGTACAAATAGCAATAGATCTAGAGATTTCCTTTAAAATGAGCCATTGAACAACTCTCTACGATGTTCCAGTGCCAAGCTATCTGTGGAAAAGAAGAAAGAAAGAAAAAAATATCCCGTTTGTGGAGAATAACGTGGTTAAAGTCAATTTTCTTGATTTTCAAGCCAATATATTTACTTTGTTATTCAAGCCAAAGGGCGGTAAGTTTCCTTTGTAGGGGTTAAAATATATAAAATAGAATTTATATATTTTACATATATACCCCCAACATAGAATTGAGATTTTTTTACTAAATTTAGGAAACCTGCCGATGTGACTGCGTGAGGAATTTCTAGACACATCAACAACCCTATAATTACTTGTTTACTATCAGTTGTAGTAGTGCATTGGCTAGTGAGCTCTCTTCCTAACAACGAAGATAGAAGTTCGAGTCGCTCTACAGTAACAAGTGAATCCTGATTATAAAACTATGGTTTACACAATAAGATATGGCAATATTCCAACAATATAAAACCACAAATTGACGTCCATCTTGAAATTGCCAATTGTTACTTTTTCTTTATTTTTCTGAAAGCATTTATTTCATATAGCTTTTTGGAATTTCAGCCCCGTATCAAGTTTCAAAAACCTAGCAAAAACTAAAACTAATTTTTAAATTTTCAGGTATTTTTCCAGTTTAAATTATAAAATAAAAACTATTGCTTAGATACCATAAATGTTTTTGCAGGTTGCTAGCTACCGCTGCAACCCGGATGATGTGTGTTGCATCATCATGCATATAATGACGTTCTTTAATATAAATTTATATTTCTTAACATTGGACGTGATCGTCTCTTACTAGGTTGCTAGCTACCGCTGCACTCCGGACTTGATTTTCAGGCCAATATATTTTCTTTGTTATTCAAACCAAAGGGCTTTTGATCTGACTCCTTTTTTAGAAAATATGAGTTTTTATATTTCGTAACATTGGACGTGATCATCTCTTACTATGTTGCTAGCTACCGCTGCAACCCAGACTAGGTTGCTAGCTACTGCTGCAACCCGGATAATTGACAAACACCATTTATGATAAGCTATATTCGTCCTTTATGTAACTACACCTGGAACCACCATATATCAGTTAGTATGGGAGAGAGATCGTTCTTTACTGTATTCTTCGGTACAACCTCGCAGAGAATTTAATTTTTTCATTATAGCTTTTGTCACCCCAGTATCTACCCATTATTCTGGTAGCAACTTTTTTCTTATGTTTGTTTCGGTAATCTATATCGTTATCATACCGTTCCTTGCTCTTTTGTTTGGCTGTCTCAATTTTTGCATGTCTATAAACTACATCATTATAATAACGTTGTTTGTCACTATCAATTTTCGCATCTCGATACGCCTGGTCGGTTGAGTACCTTTGCTTTTCTCTTTTCAAGATACTATCTCTGTTTTTTTGGTAGTGCTGTTTTTTTAACTTGCGTGTAGCTTGCTTGATTGAAACCATTATGTAACCATTAGTTGATTGTTTAAGTCACGTATCAAGTATCAAGAACATAACAAAAAATTAAACTAATTTTTAAATTTTCAGGTATTTTTCTATTCTAAATTAAAATATTAAAACTATTGTTCAGACACCATAAATATTTTTGCCGTTTAAAGCCTTAGCGATTCTGAACTAAAAACAAAAATAAAATAAAAATTAATTTTTTCAATTTTTACGTCACGTCGCTCATTAAGTCATATATGGTTATTAGTACACAATAGGTTTTAGATATTACGTCATATCACTTATTACGTCATATATGGTTATTAGTAGATAATCGGTAAAATATTCGTTCTTTATTATAATTATATAATACTAACTACATCCAACGACTATGACGTCATTGATCAATACTGTATATAAAAAATTAAGTTTTTCGTAAAAAATAATTAATTGAAAAAAAAATTAAGTGCAAAAGTTGCTAGATCTAGAGATTTCCTTTAAAATGAGCCATTGAACAACTCTCTACGATGTTCCAGTGCCAAGCTATCTGTGGAAAAGAAGAAAGAAAAAAATATCCCGTTTAGGCAGAATGTTGTAGTAGCTGCCACTTTTCTTGATTTTCAAGCCAATATATTTCCCTTGCTGTTCAAGCCAAGGGACAGAAAGTTTCATATACAGGGGATTTTGGACAAGGCGGTTCAAATGGTGTTCTTTTTGTTTTGATCTGACTCCTTTTTTAGGAACTATGGGTTTTTATATTTCTTAACATTGGACGTGATCGTCTCTTACTAGGTTGCTAGCTACCGCTGCAACCCGGATTATGTAATACTAACTAAATCCAACGACTATGACGTCATTGATCAAAATTGTATATAAAAAATTAAGTTTTTCGTAACAAATAATTAATTGAAAAAAAAAATTAAGTGCAAAAGTTGCTAGATCTAGAGATTTCCATTAAAATGAGCCATTGAACAACTCTCTACGATGTTCCAGAGCCAAGCTATCTGTGGAAAAGAAGAAAGAAAAAAATATCCCGTTTAGGCAGAATGTTGTAGTAGCTGCCACTTTTCTTGATTTTCAAGCCAATATATTTCCCTTGCTGTTCAAGCCAAGGGACAGAAAGTTTCATATACAGGGGATTTTGGACAAGGCGGTTCAAATGGTGTTCTTTTTGTTTTGATCTGACTCCTTTTTTAGGAGCTATGGGTTTTTATATTTCTTAACATTGGACGTGATCGTCTCTTACTAGGTTGCTAGCTACCGCTGCAACCCGGATTATGTAATACTAACTACATCCAACGACTCTGACGTCATTGATCAATATTGTATATAAAAAATTAAGTTTTTCGTAACAAATAATTAATTGAAAAAAAAATTAAGTGCAAAAGTTGCTAGATCTAGAGATTTCCATTAAAATGAGCCATTGAACAACTCTCTACGATGTTCCAGAGCCAAGCTATCTGTGGAAAAGAATAAAGAAAACAATATCCCGTTTAGGCAGAATGTTGTAGTAGCTGCCACTTTTCTTGATTTTCAAGCCAATATATTTCCCTTGCTGTTCAATCCAAGGGACAGAAAGTTTTCTATACAGGGGTTTCGGAAAAGGCGGTTCTAATGGTGTACTTTTTATTTTGATCTGACTCCTTTTTTAGGAACTATGGGTTTTTATATTTCTTAACATTGGTCGTGATCGTCTCTTACTAGGTTGCTAGCTACCGCTGCAACCCGGATAAAAAATTCAAATATCTTTGAAAAGACTGCAGTGTGAAAAGACATCAAAAATGCAGTTTTTGGTGGAAAAATTTATTCTCTTTTAGAAATAATTTATTTTAGTTACTATAGATTTTTAACCCAATTAATTTCCTTTAGAATGAGCTATTGAACAACCCTCTACGATGTTCCAGTGCCATCTCTGGATACAAAAAAAGAAAACAATATCCCGTTTGTGGAGAATAACGTGGTTAAAGTCAATTTTCTTGATTTTCAAGACAATATATTTCCCTTGCTGTTCAAGCCAAGGGACAGAAAGTTTCCTATACAGGGGTTTCGAACAAGGCGGTTCTAATGGTGTACTTTTTGTTTTGATCTGACTCCTTTGTTAGGAACTATGGGTTTTTATATTTCTTAACATTGGACTGATCGTCTCTTACTAGGTTGCTAGCTACTGCTGCAACCCGGATTAACAATGGACGTGATCGTCTCTTACTAGGTTGCTAACTACCGCTGCAACCCGGATGTTCCAGTGCTAAGCTATCTCTGGATACAAAAGAAAAAAAGAAAAAAAAATATCCCGTTTAGGCAGAATGTTGTAGTAGCTGCCACTTTTCTGGATTTTCAAGCCCATATATTTCCCTTAATGTTCAAGCCAAGGGACAGAAAGTTTACTATATAGGGGTTTCGGACAAGGCGGTTCTAATGGTGTTCTTTTGAATTTGATCTGACTCCTTTTTTAGGAACTATAGGTTTTTATATTTCTTAACATTGGACGTGATCGTCTCTTACTAGGTTGCTAGCTACCGCTGCAACCCGGATGCTAGCTACCGCTGCAACCCGGATTTATTAACATTCGACTGATCGTCTCTTACTAGGTTGCTAGCTACCGCTGCAACCCAGATTCCATGCTATATGATTACAAACAGGAAAAAGCCTACGGCTTTCTCTTTTTTGAAATAGTAAGAGACGAACCTCAAACAATCAAGTAGCTAACTAAGTCCAAAGTCTGCAATCGTTTGTTATTGCAATGATCGTCCCTTAATGTAATATTGTATCTTCAGCTGTTGGATTAGTTGCTTGCAGCGTTTGTCGTCAACTGTTTCCCTTATTGTAGCTAGAGCTATTGGCTTAGTTGTTCCTAAATATTGTATAAGGTACTATGGGCTACTGTTCGTTCCTTAATGTAATTCTCTCTTAGAAATAATTTATTTTAGTTACAAAAGATTTTAACCCAATTAATTTCCTTTAAAATGAGCCATTGAACAAATCTCTAAGATGATCCAGTGCCTAGCTATCCATGGAAAACAAGAAAGAAAAAAGAAAAAAAGAAAAAAAAATATCCCGTTTAGGCAGAACGTTGCAGGAGCTGCCACTTTTTTTGATTTTCAAGCCAATTTATTTACCTTGCTCTTCAAGCCAAGGGACAGAAAGTTTCCTATACAGGGGTTCCGGACAAGGCGGTTCTAAAGGTGTACCTTTTGTTTTGATCTGACTCATTTTGTAGGAACTATGGGTTTTTATATTTCTTAACATTGGACGTGATCATCTCTTACTAGGTTTTTATATTTCTTAGTATTCGACTGATCGTCTCTTACTAGGTTGCTAGCTACTGCTGTAACCCGAATTCACATATATAGTTATGAGAGGCAGCGTGGCCAAGTGGTCCAAGGTACTTGTGTTGGCCACCAGTTGCTTCAGAGGCATGGGTTCAAATCTTACCGCTGGCATACGATTATGATTTATGTACAAAAATCAAATATCTTTGAAAAGACTGCAGTATGAAAAGACATCAAAAATGTAGTTTTTAGTGAAAAAATTTATTCTCTCTTAGAAATAATTTATTTTAGTTACAAAAGATTTTTAACCCAAGTAATTTCCTTTAAAATGAGCCATTGAACAACTCTCTACGATGTTCCAGTGCCAAGCGATCAGTGGAAAAGAAAAAAGAAAAAAAGAAAAAAATATCTCGTTTAGGCAGAATGTTGTAGTAGCTGCCACTTTTCTTGATTTTCAAGCCAATATATTGTCCTTGCTGTTCAAGCCAAGGGACAGAAAGTTTCTTATACAGGGGTTTTGGACAAGTCGGTTCTAATGGTGTACATTTTGTTTCGATCTGACTCCGTTTTTTAGGATTTATGGGTTTTATATTTCTTAACATTGGACGTGATCGTCTCTTACTAGGTTGCTAGCTACCGCTGCAACCCGGATTGTTCTGTACTAGGTTTCAGCCATTTCTATAGCCATGATACTGATAGAAATTACATAATCCCTATTTACGTCACAGTTAACATGGGCTAGGTGTCCTTCTTTATTGTAATAGTTCTAATGATGTACTTTTGTTTTGATGTTACTCTATTTTTAGGAGTTTTGGGTTTTTATATTTTTTAGCATTGGACTGATCGTCTCTTGCTAGGTAGCTAGCTACTGCTGCAACCAAGATTCACATATATATTATTTATGAGAGGCAGCCTGGCCGAGTGGTCCAAGGCACTGGTGTTAGCCACCAGTCTCTTCGGAGGCGTGGTAACAAATCTTACCGCTGGTATACGATTATGTTTGAAAGACTGCAGTTTGAAAAGACATCAAAAATGCAGTTTTTGGTGGAAAAATTTATTCTCTTTTAGAAATAATTCATTTTAGTTACTATAGATTTTTAACCCAATTAATTTCCTTTAAAATGAGCCATTGAACAACTCTCTTCGATGTTCCAGTGCCAAGCTATCCGTGGAAAAGAAAGAAAAAAAGAAAAAAGAAAAAAAAATATCCCGTTTAGGCAGAATGTTGTAGTAGCTGCAACTTTTCTTGATTTTCAAGCCAACATATTTCCCTTGCTGTTCAAGCCAAGGGACTGAAAGTTTCCTATACAGGGGTTTCAAACAATGCGGTTCTAAATGTTTACTTTTTGTTTTGATCTGACTCCTTGTTTAGGAACTATGGGTTTTTATATTTCTTAACATTGGAAGTGGTCGTCTCTTACTAGGTTGCTAGCTACCGGTGCAACCCAGATAAAGCAATAAAAAAATGACATTTTCCAAAAAAACTAGTGAAGCCATAAATATTAAACCATTATATAATAAATTTAACAAATTTAATTTATATAAAATAATATTTAATATAACAATTTATAAAAATAATACTTAATATAATAAAAATTAAAAAAATTAATTTTAAAAATTTTATTCAATGTAATAACTTAATAAATCTAAAACTATTAAAAGTAGGTTGGTTTTATAATATTTTTTTTAAAAGGTTCAAAAGCTTTAGTGGAAGTCGTTTTAACTTATATCGAAAACTGTCTGTACGATTAAGGATAGTGCTATATTATATTTCTTAACATTGGACGTGATCGTCTCTTACTAGGTTGCTAGCTACCGCTGCAACCCAGATAACTTCAGTTACTATGGACTAAAGTTCGTTCTTTAATGTAATTTTAGTTACTATAGATTTTTAACCCAATTAATTTTCTTTAAAATGAGCTATTGAACAACCCTCTACGATGTTCCAGTGCCAAGCTATCTCTGGATACAAAAGAAAAGAGAAAAAAATATCCCGTTTAGGCAGAATGTTGTAATAGCTGCCACTTTTCTTGATTTTCAAGCCAATATATTTCCCTTGCTCTTCAAGCCAAGGGACAGAAAGTTTCCTATACAGGGGTTTCGGACAAGGCGGTTCTAATGTTGTACTTTTTGTTTTGATCTGACTCTTTTTTTTAGGAGTTATGGGTTTTTATATTTCTTAACATTGGACGTGATCGTCTCTTACTAGGTTGCTAGCTACCGCTGCAACCCGGATGATTACAAACAGGAAAAAGCCAACGGCTTTTTCTTCTTTGGAGTAGTAAGAGACGAATCTCAAAGAATCAGGCAGCTAACTAAGTCCAATGTATGCAATGGCTTGTTCTTCTACTAATCATCTTTTAACATAATTTTTATCATAAACTTCATTAATCAGACATTTTTATATATCCTACGACGTCTAGTGGTTAGGATAGCTGACTCTAACACAGTTGAATCGAGTTCGATTCCTGGTAGGAAAATATTATTCTAGTTTCAGTTAACAAATTAACCGTTAAATAAGTTAAATTAACCTAAAAATTACTGCATTTTACATAATAATGGATAATTATATAAAAAACCTAATTTACAAACACCATTTGTGATGAACTATATCGGTCCTTCATGTAATAGTTGCATAATATTCTTCAATTCTTTCCATGCGTCTTTTGTCTCTGGAAGTGACAAAATTGATTGAGATACCTGTGAGTCCAAACCTCCCCACGCGGCCAATCCTATGGAGGTAGTTCTCTTCGTTGAGTGGCAAATCGTAATTGATGACATACTGCACTTGCTGGATATCAATGCCACGACCTAAAATATCAGTTGATATCAGCACTCGTGATTTTCCCGACATGAAATCTTCCAAGACTTCTCTTCGTTCATCCTGGCACTGGTCACTATGAATTTCAGAAACTGTAAATTCGTCTTCCCGAAGCCGCTTAGCCAAATGTGTTACTTTCGCTTTTTTATTTACAAAAATTATAGACTGACCAATGGATAACCAATCGTACAAGTCTTCGAACACACCAACTTTTTCCTCTTCCTCTCTAACTTCAACATAATACTGCTTTATCCCCGGTAATGTCAGCTCCTCCTTGCTTTTTTAATATAAACTGTTAGATCCTTTCGCAATATCTGATCAGTAATGTCAGAAATTTCAGGGGGCATGGTTACTGATGACAGTACTACTTGAAAGTTTCCGTCCAAGACCCCAAATATTTCTCGAACCGTGTCAACAAAATTGATTAAAAGCATTTCATCAGCTTCGTCAATGACAATAAGCTTTACATCCTTTGTATTCAAAATTGGTTTTTCGTCCTTAATAAGGGCAAGTATTCGACCAGGAGTTCCAACAGCAACTTGTACCCCTAAATTTTGAATTTTTCTTTCGTCTTCCCTAATAGGTCTACCTCCTATGAAGTCACAACATTCAATTTTCTCATACTGGCTTAAACTTGTAATAACTTTACAAATTTGTTGGGCTAGTTCATGTGTTGTAGCAAGAATGATGGCTTGACATGCTTTTTTGCTCGGATCTACAATTTGAAGTGTGGCGATCCCGTAGGTTGCAGTTTTTCCAGTCCCAGACTCTGCTTGAAAAACAACATCCTTTCCTTCTATGCACGGCATAATTCCTTTCTGTTGAACGTCCGTTGGTGATTCAAAGCCATGATTGTAAATGCCACGCAACAGGTTTTCCCTCAAATTCATGTTCTCCCAACTTTTTAAACATGAAACGTCATCAGAAACTATCTCGCTTGCCACTGACGGCATCTTACTATGACGGTTGTTATCTTTAACACTATAGTAACTATCACTCATCTTAAACATTTATGACCTTCAAATAGCACTCTTCAAGCTAGTTAAGTTTTCCAGACACATTAGAATTACTTCACATAATTGGCTCAAATTTTTTGTACGGCTACATTTTTGGCTTCAGACAAAATTGCTACTATTTAAAGAGAGAGTAAATAGTTTTGCACCTTTTAAATTTGGTCTATTTATTTGTTCTTACACTTGAGAGGAAACACTATCTGTACAGCAAAAATTGCGTTTTAGTTACGTCATATTCATAACATTGAAAAAACTTGATTGAATCTACACAAGAACATTTTTAAAGAGAATTTCAAATGATATCACTGACATTCAGCCTAATGTTTATTTGATGGAGGTGGAATCTTTTGACATTTCCATAATTCTTATTTTCTTATTAAAATTACAACATTGAAAAAGAGTTGTCAAGAGTTGAATTTTGACAAAAATACTGCTGCAAACCGGATAACTGCTCCACACACCCATAAATACCTTTCAGTAAGTATTATAGGTTAGAGTTCGTTCTTTATTGTAATAAAACCGCTGCAACCCGGATAATATCGTGTTTTTCTATTCACGTCATAGCTCTAATATAAAACTATGACGACATTCATTATTTATCTAGTAAGTTTTCAGACAAGGTAGTTCTAATGATATACTTTTGTTTTGATCTGACTCTATTTTTAGGAGTTTTGGGTTTTTATATTTCTTAGCATTGGACTGATCGTTTCTTGCTAGGTTGCTAGCTACTGCTGCAACCCAGATTCACATATATATTATTTATGAGAGGCAGCCTGGCCGATTGTTCCAAGGCACTGGTGTTAGCCACCAGTCTCTTCGGAGGTGTGGGTTCAAATCTTACCGCTGGTATAATGTTTGAAATACTGCAGTGTGAAAAGACATCGAAAATTCAGTTTTTGGTGGAAAAATTTATTCTCTTTTAGAAATAATTTATTTTAATTACTATAGATTTTTAACCCAATTAATTTCCTTTAAAATGAGCTATTGAACAACCCTCTACGATGTTCCAGTGCCAAGCTATCTGTGGAAAAGAAAGAAAAGAGAAAAAAGGAAAAAAAATATCCCGTTTAGGCAGAATGTTGTAATAGCTGCGCCACTTTTCTTGATTTTCAAGCTAATATATTTCCCTAGCTGTTTCAAGCAAAGGGACAGAAAGTTTCATATACAGGGGTTTCGGACAAGGCGGTTCTAATGGTGTAGTTTTGAATTTGATCTGACTCCTTTTTTAGGAACTATGGGTTTTTATATTTCTTAACATTGGACGTGATCGTCTCTTACTAGGTTGCTAGCTACCGCTGCAACCCGGATTACTGTAACATCATATTGATATAGTATTTATATAGTATAGTATTGATATAGTATTGAGCGATCTAATAAGAGACGATCACGTCCAATGTTAATAAATATAAAAACACATAACTCCTAGAAAATTATAATAATGAACGACCTCTTGCCTATACTAAATTTTATACGCCACTTAATTATAATATAGGTTAGTAATTCATTATCCGGGTTGCAGCGGTAGCTAGCAACCTAGTAAGAGACGATCACGTCCAATGTTAAGAAATATAAAAAACCCTAACTACTAAAAACAGAGTCAGATAAAAACAAAAAGTACACCATTAGAACCGCCTTGTCCGAAACCCCTATAAAGGAAACTTACCGCCCTGCGGCTTGAATAAAAAAGAAAATATATTGGCTTGATAATCAAGAAAATTGACTTTAACCACGTTATTCTCCACAAACGGGATATTTTTTTCTTTCTTTCTTTTCCACAGATAGCTTGGCACTGGAACATCGTAGATAGTTGTTCAATGGCTCATTTTAAAGGAAATCTCTAGATCTAGCGCTATTTGTACATAATTTTTTTTTTATTAATTTTTTTTACGAAAAACTTAATTTTTTATATACAATATTAATCAATGACGTCATAGTCTTTGGATGTAGTTAGTAATACATAAAGTCTGGATCATCGAATTAAAGCTGAAACTAAGTAAAGAACAATTATGCCTCCATATATTCACAGTGATCTATAAAATTTCCCATTACATCTATAAACTGTTCCACAGTTGCCGGTTCATACCTTGGAAGCTTTTCACTAAACATGCAACATTTCTTTTGGATATTACTATGAAGTTTTGCGAAAGCATCTCTAGCTGACTTTTCAAAAAAATACATTCTTTCAGAGATAATTTTAATCTTTAATTTTGAATATTTTTCGTAATCCTGGTAAAAAATTCGTAAGATTTTTCTAAATTTACTAAGATCAGCCAGCATTGTTGCCATGTTTTTGGACTTCTGAATATAATTTTTAATTTTGCCCTTATGCGTTCTTTGCAGCTTCTGTAAACTGCAAAATATCCATGGTATCCGAGCAATAGTTTGAATATTTCAATTCAAGCTAGAAAAATATTACATTAAAAGACGATTATTGGAATAACGAACAATTGTATACATTAGAATTAGTTAGCTACTTGATTGTTTGACGTTCGTCTCTTACTATTTCAAAGAAGAAAAAACCGTAGGTTTTTTACCGTTTGTAATCAGTTTTTTATCCGGGTTGCAGCGGTAGCTAGCAACAACAACCGATATAGTTCATCATAAATAGTATTTGTCAATTAGGTTTAATAAACAACGACCTCTTGCCGATACTAAATTTTATAGGCCACTTAACTATAGTAGCATAAAGGATCGATACTGTAATTGGGAACTATAAGAGATCGACCCCCAGTGGCCTTGAATCCGGGTTGCAGCGGTAGCTAGCAACCTAGTAAGAGACGATCACCTCCAATGTAAAGAAATATAAAAACCCCCAAATCCTAAAAAAAGAGTCAGATCAAAACAAAAAGTACACCAATAGAACCGCCTTGTCTGAAAGCTCTATAAATGAAACTTACCGCCCTTTGGCTTGAATAACAAAGAAAGTATATTGGCTTAAAAATCAGTAAAATTGACTTTAGCCACGTTATTCGCCACAAACGGGATATTTTTTTCTTTCTTCTTCTTCTTCTTTTCCACAGATTGCTTGGCACTGGAACATCGTAGAGAGTTGTTCAATGGCTCATTTTAATGGAAATCTCTGGATCCAGTGCTATTTGTACTTATTTTAATATTAAAGAACGAACTGTTGCCTATAGTAAAAGATAAATTTTCTAGTGAAGATCCGGGTTGCAGTGGTAGCTAGGTTGTCGTAAAGAACGAACTCGAACCTATTTTTATTAATTTAATTTTGAAAAGAAGGAATTACGGCAGAAACCCTTATGGTGGTATAAGTAAACTACAATTACAGTAAAGAACGACATGCCCATGTTAACTGAAATAATATATTGACAATATAACTTCAAACAAACATCTTTTGAAAGTGGCTTCTCTAAGGTATGTTATATAAAAGATCAGTGTAGTTAATCATAAATAGGGATTATGTAATTTTCATCGGTATCATGGCTGTGGAGATTTTTGAAACCTAGTAAAGAACAAACCATGACACATATTGGACTTAGTTAGCTGCCTGATTCTCAGAAGTTCGTCTCTTACTATTCCAAATAAGAAAACGCCAAAGGCTTTGATTGCCAAGAGACGATCACGTCCAATGTTAAGAAATATAAAAACCCATAGTTCCTAAAAAAGGAGTCAGATCAAAACAAAAAGTACACCATTAGAACCGCCTTGTCCGAAACCCCTGTATAGGAAACTTTCGGTCCCTTGGCTTGAACAGCAAGGGAAATATATTGGCTTGAAAATCAAGAAAACTGGCAGCTACTACAACATTCTGCCTAAACGGGATATTTTTTTCTTTCTTTTTTTCTTTTCCACAGATAGCTTGGCACTGGAACATCGTAGAGGGTTGTTCAATAGCTCATTTTAAAGGAAATTAAGTGGGTTAAATACCTTTTGTAACTAAAATAAATTATTTCTAAAAGAGAATAAATTTTTCCACCAAAAACTGAATTTTTGATGTCTTTTCACACTGCAGTCTTTCAAACATAATCGTATACCAGCGGTAAGATTTGAACCCACGCCTCCGAAGAGACTGGTGGCTAACACCAGTGCCTTGGACCACTCGGCCAGGTTGCCTCTCATAAATAACTATATATGTGAATCTGGGCTGCAGCAGTAGCTAGCAATCTAGTAAGAGACGATCAGTCCAATGCTAAGAAATATAACAAAACTCCTAAAAATAGTACAGTAAAGAACGAACTTCCAGCCTATAGTAACTAAAAAGCAAAGAGCAATCTCTCGCCCATAGTAACTGATATATGGTGGTTCCAGGGGTAACTGCAAGATGTCCAGATTGCAGCGGTATCCGGGTTGCAGCCGTAGCTAGCAACCTAGTAAGAGACGAGCAGTCCAAGGCTAACTATGATTAGGAACAAATTATAAACTTAGTTAGCTATCTGATTCTTTGAGGATCGTCTTTTACTATTCCAAAGAAGAAAAAACCGTAGGCTTTTTCCTGTTTGTAATCCATGTTGCAGCGGTAGCTTGATAATCCGTATTTTAGCGGTAGCTAGCAACCTAGTAAGAGACGATCACGTCCAATGTTAAGAAATATAAAAACCCATAACTCCTAAAAAAGATCAAAATAAAAAGCATACCATTAGCACAAAAAAGCACAAAGCACACCAACATCATCTTTTTTTTCCGTTTTTTTCTCCTCAGCTAGTTGGGCACTGGATCTGGGTTGCAGCGGTAGCTAGCAACCTAGTAAAAGACGATCACGTCCAATGTTAAGAAATATAAAAAACCAATAACAAATAAAAAAAGTCAGATAAAAACAAAAAGTACACCATTAGAACGGCCTTGTCCAAAACCCCTGTATAGGAAAATTTCTTTCCCTTGGCTTGAACAGCAAGGGAAATGTATTGGCTTGAAAATCAAGAAAAGTGGCGGCTACTACAAAATTCTGCCTAAACGGCATATTTTTTTCTTTCTTCTTTTCCACAGATAGCTTGGCACTGGAACATCGTAGAGAGTTGTTCAATGGCTCATTTTAAAGGAAATTATCCGGGTTGCAGCGGTAGCTAGCAACCTAGTAAGAGACGATCACCTCCAATGTTAAGAAATATAAAACCCCCCAACTCCTAAAAAAAGAGTCAGATCAAAACAAAAAGTACACCATTAGAACCGCCTTGTCCGAATCCTCTATAACGGAAACTTACCGCCCTTTGGCTTGAATAACAAAGATAATTTATTGGCTTGAAAATCAAGAAAATTGACTTTTACCACGTTATTCTCCCCAAACGGGATATTTTTTTCTTTCTTTCTTTTCCACGGATAGCTTGGCACTGGAACATCGTAGAGAGTTGTTCAATGGCTCATTTTAAAGGAAATCTCTAGATCTAGCGCTATTTGTACTTAATTTTTTTTTAGATAATTTTTTTTACGAAAAACTTAATTTTTTATATACAATATTAAACAATGACGTCATAGTCTTTGGATGTAGTTAGTACATAAAGTCTGGATCATCGAATTAAAGCTGAAACTAAGTAAAGAACAATTATGCCTCCATATATTCACAGTGATCTATAAAATTTCCCATTACATCTATAAACTGTTCCACAGTTGCCGGTTCATACCTTGGAAGCTTTTCACTAAACATGCAACATTTCTTTTGGATATTACTATGAAGTTTTGAGAAAGCATCTCTAGCTGACTTTTCAAAAAAATACATTCTTTCAGAGATAATTTTAATCTTTAATTTTGAATATTTTTCGTAATCCTGGTAAAAAATTCGTAAAATTTTTCTAAATTTACTAAGATCAGCCAGCATTGTTGCCATGTTTTTGGACTTCTGAATATAATTTTTAATTTTGCCCTTATGCGTTCTTTGCAGCTTGTGTAAACTGCAAAATATCCATGGTATCCGAGCAATAGTTTGAATATTTCAATTCAAGCTAGAAAAATACCTGAAAATGTTAAAATTAGTTTTATTTTTAGTTAGGTTCTAACTACCCGATGTGGAATTTACTATGTATTTTCAGATTATAATAAAGAACGACCTCTTGCCTATACTAAATTTTATACGCCACTTAATTATAGATAAGGTTTTCTGGGTTGTTTCAATAAAGAACGACACCTTGCCCATGCTAACTAAAACATAAATAGGGATTATGTAATTTCCATCAGTATCTTGGCTGTAGAGATGGCTGAAACCTAGTTACAATAAAAGACGATCATTGGAATAACAACACCATGCATACATTGGAATTAGCTAGCTACTTGATTGCTTGAGACTCGTCTCTTACTATTTCAAAGAAGAAAAAGCCGTAGGCTTTTTCTGTGTGTAATCAGTTTATTATCATAGACAGCGCAATAGCACTGCCTGAGTAAAGAACGATGTTACAGTAAGGACCGAAGTCTATTCGTAGCATTGATCCGGGTCGAAGCGGTAGCTAGCTCCGGGTTGCAGTGGTAGCTAGCAACCTAGTAAAAGACGATCACTTCCAATGTTAAGAAATATAAAAACCCATAACTCCTAAAAAGAGAGTCAGATCAAACCAAAAAAGTAACCATTTGAACCACCTTGTCCAAAATACCTGTATAGGAAACTTGCAATGGTAGTCACATTAAAAGACAATCGTTGGAATAACAAACTATTGCATACATTGGACTTAGTTAGCTGCCTGATTCACTAACAGTCGTCTCTTACTACTCCAGAGAAGAAAAAGCCGTAGGCTTTTTCATGTTTGTAATCAGGGTTTACAAAATCTGATCCGGGTTGCAGCGAAAGCTAGCAACCTAGTAAGAGACGATCACCTCCAATGTAAAGAGATATAAAACCCCAAACTCCTAAAAAAGAGTCAGATCAAAACAAACAGTATACCATTAGAACCACCTTGTCCAAAACCCCTATTAAGGAAACTAACCGCCCTTTGGCTTGAATTAAGGACACTTATCACTCTTTGGCTTGAATAACAAAGAAAATATATTGGCTTAAAAATGAAGAAAATTGACTTTTACCACGTTATTCTCCACAAGCGGGATATTTTTTTCTTTCCGCTTGATTTTTCTCCTCAACTAGCTGGGCACTGAAAAATCATAGAGAGCTGTATAATAGCTCATTTTAAAGGAAATTGCAGCATCTAGTCACTTTTGTAATTAAAAATAAAATACTTTTTAAAGTAGAATCAATTTTGTCAAAAAAATTGCATTTTTGATGTATTTTCATGCTGCAGTCTTTTCAAAGATATTTCAATTTTGAAGCAATCAAACATTTCATGGTAATGAACTCTATAGTAATAATAGCTACTTGTCTCAATAGTAACCGAAACTCCTGGAACCAAAATTTTCTTTTTTGGCTTAATCGCTAAAATTATTTTGTAAACTGCAAAAATATCTATGATGCCTAATCAGTAATAGTAACTTCTTAATTTAAACAACAAAAATATATGAAAATTTTATAATTAGTTTTACTTTTTGTCTCCTGGAAGAAATTTTTTTTAATCTCAGTTCAAAGTTGTTAGTGTATTCTGGAACCAAACTTTTTTTGGTTTGTAACCCGTAAAGTACGTATCTCCATATTATTGTGTTATAATTGCAATTATTTTAGTTTTCAGTCCAAAATAGCTAAACTTATTATGTAAACTGCAAAAATATTTATGGTGTCTAACCAATAATACTAATTTTGTAATTCAAACAAGATAAATACCTGAAAATTTAAAAATTAGTTTTTTTTATGCTAGGTTTTATATGCTATACATGGGGTATTGTGTACTTAATAATTTTAAACCTTGAAAAAATATGGTCTCACGCGAGTGGAAAAAAAGAAAGAATAACCAAAAAAAACTATAAAAATAGAGCAATCCAAATTTCTACTAATAGAAAACTTTACTACACAAAAAATAAAGCTAACATCCTGAAATATAGGAAAAGTTTATTTAAAAGAGATAAAAATGCCACCGAATACAATAAAGCTCAAAAACGCGTAAGGATTGCTACTAAGATGTCTTGTGATCCAGAATTTAAGAAAATGAAATATGACAGAGCAAAACAGAGGTATGATACGGATCAGGGGTATCGAGAAGGGAAAATTGAGACAGCCAAACAAAAGAGCAAGGAACGGTATGATAACGATATAGATTACCGAAACAAACATAAGAAAAAAGTTGCTACCAGAATAATGGGTAGATACTGGGGTGACAAAAGCTATAATGAAAAAATTAAATTCTCTGCGAGGTTGTACCGAAGAACGCATAAGGACAAAGGGAAAAATTACATTCAGAAATACAAGAAGATGGAAAAAATGCAGGCTGATCTTTGTAAATTGAGAAACATTTTACGCATGTTTTATCGGGATCACGAAAAGTATTCAAAATTACAGATTAAAATTCTCTTTGAAAGAGCGGATGCTGTTGAAAAGTCGGCTAGAAATGCTTTGGCAAAGCTTCATAGCAATATCCAAAAGAAATGTTGTCAGTTTAATGAAAAGCTTCCAAGGTATGGACTGGCAACTGCGGAACAGTTTATAGATACAATGGAAAATGTTCGAGAACACAGTGAATTTACAGAGGCGTACTTCTTAGAAAGTTCGTATATTAATTTTGGAAGGAGCAATTGCAGTTTATGTAGCAGCAATAAAAATATATATACAAGCATTCCTATCAACAGCGAAGGAAAAGCAACGTTTTTCAATTATGGCGAAAACGAGCCTGTTAGGGTTATTAGTATATGTGTTTGTAAGACTAATGATTTAGAACAAATTCCTGGAACACCGACTCAAGAAAAAAGTATTTCTAACTGTGTTTTAAACAGTTCTTTTAGTTCTATTGAATATTTGGCAAAAAATGCTCTGTGTAATAGAATAAACTGTCTTGAAAAGTACGAAACAACTATCGAAAAATGCTCTGAATCTAGATCTGACAAGGAAATTAAGATGGCTGGAGTCACCTATAACAATCTGAGTAAACATTCAAAACCAAGAATTGGGCAGCAGTTTACTTGGCAATGTTACCCTGATATCTGCAAGGTCTATCTAACGGATATTGAATTATGTCAAATTCTTTTTGATATCCTTGAAAATAATATAGCATTAAAATTTTCAACTGACAAAGTGGTTAATTTCTACCTTGGCGGCTTGGATTATTGTGAAATCAATTACAGGGACACAAGTAAGCATGGGCATTCATTATACTGTAGCCCAAATGAAGGATGTCAGAGCTATTTGCGTTCTCTAAGGGCAGTAGCTCCATATTTTTCTGTCTTGACCTGTTTCATTAATAGCGTATATAAAGCAGTATCAAAATCTAAGATTATACAACATATTAATCTACTAAAAGTCGAGGGCTAGTACAAGGAACTAAGTCATTATATAGAAGAAGTATCAAGTAGACTCTGTCGTAATAATAGTCAAGACTTTATCTACGGTGATAGCAATTTTAGAGTTTCTCTGGATGAAAATACAATAATCAAATTATTTGTTGAGAGCCTTGATAAGGTAGCTAACATCAGGGATGTATACCCCACAATGCATTGTGACAGTTGCGAGCAGATAAAGACAAAATACCAATTGAAGAGTCTAAGATCCCTTTCAAATAAGAAAGGTTTTGATGTAATGATGGCCACGATTTTAGAACATCTACAACAGGACATACACAAAGATGACAGAGAACAGCTAATTCGTTGTACAGGTTCGAAAGAGGATGTCATAGATTCATTCTCTGTCTGTGAATACTGTGCTGGGAAAATGTTGAAAAGTCAGGAGAATGTCTGATCAGTATTAAATAACCTTCATATAGACTGTACACCGGAATGTATAAAGTGTTTAAATAATTTTGAAATGGCAATGATTCGATTTGTAATGCCTTGTCTTACGATCGTCAGATTAGGGCAAGTAACTGCAATGAAGATATCTAGAACAGAACTTGTTGACGCTCTTAAGGGGAGAATAGTATATCTACATGTTGATATGCATGCAAATGCAGATATTCAGCCTGAAAAACTTCTTAACATTGATAGTTTTGTAGTCATATTCAATGGTCAGCCAACTTACAACAAGAATGTTTGAACTGCACTAATAGATCTGAGAAAAGTCCACGAAGCACTGTTGTGGTTAAGAGAGAACATCAGTCTCTATAAAACTATACGTGCATACACCCTAGATGATTTAAATAAAATACTTGAAGCATGTCTTGCTGAAAAAGCGGTTGGTGTTGATAATTTACCCGAAATACCGGAAGCTGCAATCCTTCAGAAACTGACAGAAAGCCCAAAATCTACATTGGTTGAACATTTTTCTGTCCAGCCTCTCAATTCAGCGGTTCCAAAAGACTACATAGAAGATTTTAAGCAGATGAAAGATCTTGGTACTGACCAATTTTAAATCAAGAAACTAAAAGGTGAGAGCGAAGACTTATTTCAGGAAGAACTTGATCTAAAAGTGTTTCCAAATCTTTTCCCGAAAGGCAAATATGGCTTACGTGACAAGGCAAGACCATTTCGGATTAGGAATGCAGAATATTTTAAATCAAGGCTTCTTAGCAGACATACTAAGTTTCGTCTTGACAAACAGTTTCTTTTTCACAGCTTCCAATTACAAGAATTCTCTTACATGTGTAATAGCGTCGGTCATATGTTGCGGACTGTGAAACCAAATCAAACTGCTCGTCAATTTATAGACAGGCTTCATTCCCGTGATGGAGAGATGGAAGCGACTTTGTTTTCTGTTCAATCAAAAATCAGAGGATCTCGGCAGTATTTTCAATCTCTTTCCTATAAAGTAAAGTCAATGATTGAGCAATCGGGTCCACCGACTTTGTTTCTGACAGTTTCATGTGCTGAGTGGTACTCTCCTGAATTTATTGACTATTTACGAACTGTCCATAAGAGCTTACCTGGTGTAGCAAAAATGACCCCAGCAGAGTTTACGTTTCTAGATCCAATTGCAGTTTCCATGCGCTTTGACAAAAAATGGACACCTATATTTAATGAGCTAATTTGTTCAAAGACAAATCCTTTGTTTGGTTCTTTTTTGGCGTATCGAGTATCAGAAACGAGGTGCGCCTCATGTACATTGTGTATTGTGAATTGAAGATGCTCCTATTGTGGGAAAATCAACAGCGTCTGAAGTGATTCAGTATATCAATAGTATTATAACTTGTGAAATACCCAATGGATTGACTAGTCCAACTCTTCACAAACTGGTCAAAGACCATCAAGTACACTGCTGTAATAAATACTGTCAAAGAAAGTATAAGAGAAAAAGAGGAAGATGGGTTACGTATTGTAAGTTTGGCTTTCCTCGTCCTAAAAAGGAACGAACAGAATTATATGACATCCTTGACTGCTTGGCTCATGGTACAAACCGTAAAAAGCCAAGAAAAAGAAAATATCATCTGCTTCGAAGAGATGACGAGCGTTATATAAATGACTATTCTCCTGCGTTACTTATTGCTAATCAAGCAAACATTGATGTTCAATATATTGGCCATTTGGGCTCTAAATTACCGTATTACATAACCGATTACATGACAAAAGCAGAGAGTGTCGAAATAGAAGCAATGTGGGAGGAAGTAAATAATGCATGCAAAAGTCTTGGTCAACGAACTACGTCCTACTTGTTGAAGTCCATAAAAACCCGTCAAGTTGGAGCAGTTGAAGCTGCTGATAGGCTTCTTGGTACTAAATTGTATAGTATGTCTAGGCAATTTAGATATATTGACCTTGCGAAAAAGAGCAAGGTGAAGAGGACAATGAGAAGGTATGAGGAGCTTGAAAAGCTTCCTAAAAATGATCCACAGAGTAGTTATTTGTACATTGCCCACTGGGTTATTGATATCTACCCTAAAAGACCGGAACATATGGAAAATATCAGTCTATTTCAGTTATTGTCTTGGTATGAACGGGAGCGTAATTATACTGATGATAATATGATGTTAACTGACGGGTCCTTCTACCTCAGAAAAAGGCTTTTTAAACCGTATATCATACAGCACAGAAAAGGTAAACCCATTTGAAACTGACGATAAGAAAAATGCTTACTATGGAGATCCTTTAAAATTGTTTAAACCTTGGCGAAATGAAAATGAACTAGTAGTCAGTGGAAATAGCAACTACGAAACCTATTGTGTTGAAAGTGTAAAGTATCCCGACATGGTAGCTTACCACGAAAAATTTGGTGTTAAGAGGAAAAGCGATATAGAATTTGAAGAAAGGGTCCGAGAACGTGCAAAAGAAATTCTGGAGGCAGAAATTACAATAAAGAACGACACCTAGCCCATTACAGTAGAGACTGATCTCTCGCCAATAGTAACTGATATATGGTGGCTCCAGGGGTAGCTACAAGTACATAAAAGGATCGATATGGTTCATCGTAGATGCAGAATATGTAAGTTTCATCAGATATAATTTCATGATCAAGAATGATCAATGACGTCATTATCATAGGTATTACCCAGATTGTCTCTTACTATTCCAATTAATAAAAAGGCATTGGCTTTTTCCTGTTTGTAATTTCACAGTATCCGGGTTGCAGCGGTAGCTAGCAACCTAGTAAGAGAAGATCACGTCCAATGTTAAGAAAAAAAAAAAACATAGTTCCTAAAAAAGGAGTCAGATCAAAACAAAAAGTACACCATTAGAACCGCCTTGTCCGAAACCCCTGTATAGGAAACTGTCTGTCCCTTGGCTTGAACAGCAAGGGAAATATATTGGTTTGAAAATCAAAAAAAGTGGCAGCTACTACAACATTCTGCCTAAACGGGATATTTTTTTCTTTCTTTCTTTTGTTTCCAGAGATAGCTTGGCACTGGAACATCGTAGAAAGTTGTTCAATGGCTCATTTTAAAGGAAATTAATTGGGTTAAAAAGCTTATGTAACTAAAACAAATTATTTTAAAACAGGATAAATTTTTCCACTAAAAACTGTATTTTTGATGTATTTCCATACTGCTGTCTTTTCAAAAACATTTGATTTTTGAAGCAATCAAACAGTTCGTGGTAAGGTTGTATTTTAAACTTTATATTCCATAGATAGCTTAGTATAATAAGGAACGAAATCTTGTCTGTACTAACTTTTATAGGTAATCCGGATTGCATCGGTAGCTAGCAACCTAGCAAGAGACGATCACGTCCAATGTTAAGAAACTATAATAAAGATCCGGGTTGCAGCGGTAGCAACCTAGTAAGAGACGATCACGACCAATATTTTGAAATATAAAAACCCCTAACTTCTAAGAAAAGAGTCAGATCAAGACAAAAATTACACCATTAGAACCACCTTGTCCAAAACCCCTATTAAGGAAACTTATCACTCTTTGGCTTGAATAACAAAGAAAATATATTGGCTTGAAAATCAAGAAAATTTACTTTAACCAAGTTATTCTCCACAAACGGGATATTTTTTTTCTTTCCACTTGATTCTCCTCCTCAACTAGCTGGGCACAGGAAAATCATAGAGAGCTGTATAATAGCTCATTTTAAAGAAAATTGTAACATCTAGTCACTTTTGTAATTAAAAATAAAATACTTTTTAAAGTAGAATCAATTTTGTCAAAAAAATTGCATTTTTGATGTATTTTCATACTGCAGTCTTTTCAAAGATATTTGAATTTTGAAGCAATCAAACAATTTATGGTAATCCGGGTTGCAGCGGTAGCTAGCAACCTAGTAAGAGAAGATCACGTCCAATGTTAAAAAATATAAAAACCCATAGTTCCTAACAGAGGAGTCAGATCAAAACAAAAATTAGAATAAAGAACGAACTCTTGCCTATACTAACTTGCATAGCCAACTATATTATAGGCTTGTACAGTTTTATTTAAAGTTAATATGTTAAAAATTCTCTCCAACAGGGAATTGAACCCCAATAACATGCGTAACAAGCGGCTATGCTTCCCGTTGTACCATCGAAGACTTTAGAAAAATAAGTTACATATAAGACATGATAAAAAATTTGTTAATGCACTAAAAAACTATATAATTAATCTGTCTGGTCAATTATAAATGGTTTACATTAAAAGACGATCATTGAAATATTAAACCATTGCATACATTGTAATTAGTTAGCCACTTGATTGTTTGAGGTTTGTCTCTTACTATTTCAAAGAAGAAAACGCCGTAGGCTTTTTCCTGTTTGTAACCAGGTTATTATTATCCGGGTTGCAGCGGTAGCTAGCAACCTAGACGATCACGCCCCATAGTAAAAACTAAAGTGACCCATAGCTCCTGAAAAAAGATTAAGATCAAAGCAAGAAGTACACTATTAGAACCGCCTTGTCCAAAACTTCTATATAGTAAACTTACCGTCGTTTGGCTTGAATAAAAAAGAAAATATATTGGTTTTAAAATCAAGAAAATTGACTTTAACCACGATATTCTCCACAAACGGCATCTTTTTTTCTTTCCACTTTTTCTTCCTCCTCAGCTAGCTAGGCACTGGAAAATCAAAGAGAGCTGTATAATAGCTCATTTTAAAGGAAATCGCTACATCTAGTGCCTTCTGTAATTAAAAATAAAATAGTTTTTAAAGTATAATCAATTTTGTCAGAAAACTGCATTTTTGATGTATTTTCATACTGCAGTCTTTACAAAGACATTTGAATTTTGAAGCAATCAAAAAGTTCATGGTAATGAACTCTATAGTAATAATATCTACTTGTCTCAATAGAAACCAAAACTCTAAAGAACGAAATTTTGATACCAATAGATACATCAAAGCAAATTATAACAAAGAAAAAATACTGTCAGCGGTGGGATTTGAATTATAATAAAGAACGACCTCTTGCCTATACTAAATTTTATACGCCACTTAATTATAGAATAGGTTAGTAATTCCACAAATAGCTTGGCACTGGAATATCGTAGAGCGTTGTTCAATGGTTCATTTTAAATGAAATTAATGGAGTGAAAATATTATATTAAAAGACGATCATTAGAAGAACAACCCATTGCATACATTGGACTTAGTTAGCTCCCTTATTCTTTGAGAGTCGTCTCTTACTGCTCCAAAGAAGAAAAAGCCGTAGGCTTTTTCCTGTTTGTAATCAGGGTTTACATAATCTGGGTAGTCAATCCGGGTGCATTACTTACATTAAAGAACCAAATTTAGTCCATAGTAAATGAAATTATGTTAAAAGACGATCATTAGGAGATCATACATAAGGGATCAATACTGTTAATCGGAATTTTGTAAGTATCGTCGGTATCATGGTTTAATTGATAGTATAATAAAGAACGACCTCTTTCTTATACTAAATTTTATACGCCACTTTATTATTGTATAGGTTAGTAATTCAACAGAAAGCATGGCACTGGAACGTCGTAGAGAGTTGTTCAATGGCTCATTTTAAAGAAAATTAATGGGGTTAAAAACCTTTTGTAATTAAAACAAATTATTTTTATTACATTAGGAAATTTTGATTATGTTCCTTAAAAAATCATCATAAGTAAAAATTTCCTATACAGAAATTGAACTCAAGCCTACTGGGTGAGAGCTATCCCAACCTCTAGACCTAATAGGATATATTAAATCCGGGTTGCAGCGGTAGCTAGCAACCTAGTAAGAGACGATCACATCCAATGTTAAGAAATAAAAAACCCATAGCTCCTAAAAATTATAATAAAGAACGAATATTTTACCGATTATCTACTAATAACCATATATGACGTAATAAGTGACATGATTATAATAAAGAACGAACACTAGCTCATAGGAATTGAAATAATAAATAATTTTAGTCCGGGTTGCAGCTTACACAACACATATTCATACAAACTTGGGGGACTGCTAGCTACTGCTGCAACCCGGATCTCTTCTTACATTTAAAGTTCTACCCATAAAATCTCATGACGAGTATTAAAAACCTAACAAAAAAAAACAATTGTAAATTTGCAGGTATTTTTCTAGTTTGAATTAAAGTTTTTTAAATTAATGCTCGGACACCATAAATATTTTTGTAGTTTACACAGTAACTTTAGCGATTCTGAACTGAAAACTAAAACAAAAAAAAAGAATTTCTTTTCTACGGAAATATAGCACAGCGTTATAGAGATACGCACTTTAGGAGTAACTCTAGGAGAACACCATAAACATTTTTGCAGTTTACACAATAAATTTAGCGATTCTGAACTGAAAACTAAAACAAAAAAAAAATTAAAATTCCTTTCTACGGAAATATAGCACAACGTTATCGAGATACTCACTTTAGGAGTTGAGCCAAGAAAAGTTTGGTTCCAGTTGACAATTATAACTTTAAAGTGAGGGATGAGATATCACTTCAACGTTATACAGAGACTCACTTTAGGAGTTGAGCCAAAAAAAGTTTGGTTCCAGTTGACAATTATAACTTTAAAGTGAGGGATGAGATATCACTTTCGTTGAATAAATCGAACAAAAAACAAAACTTATTTTAAAATTAACAGGTATTTTTCAATTTTGAGTTAAAAAATTAATTTTATTGCTCAGACACTATAAATATTTTTGCAGTTTGCATAATAACTTCAGCGATTCTGAACTGAAAATATGTAAAAATATACTGATGTCATTCTCAGTCAGTAAGATCGAACTTTTTTTGAAATATTATATTTGACAATTTTTTACTTTCATATATTTTATTTGATCCGGGTTGCAGCGGTAGCTAGCAACCTAGTAAGAGACGATCACGTCCAATGTTAAGAAATATAAAAACCCATAGCTCCTAAAAAAGGAGTCAGATCAAAACAAAAAGTACACCATTAGAACCGCCTTGTCCGAAACCCCTGTATAGGAAACTTTCTGTCCCTTGGGTTGAACAGAAAGGGAAATATATTGGCTTGAAAATCAAGAAAAGTGGCAGCTACTACAACATTCTTCCTAAACGGGATATTTTTTTCTTTTTTTCTTTTTTTCTGTGTTTCCAGAGATAGCTTGGCACTGGAACATCGTAGAGGGTTGTTCAATAGCTCATTTTAAAGGAAATTAATTGGGTTAAAAACCTTTTGTAACTAAAATAAATTATTTCAAAAAGAGAATAAATTTTTCCACCAAAAACTGCATTTTCGATGTCTTTTCACACTGCAGTCTTTCAAACATAATCGTATACCAGTGGTAAGATTTGAACCCACGCCTCCGAAGAGACTGGTGGCTAACACCAGTGCCTTGGACCACTCGGCCAGGTTGCCTCTCATAAATAATATATATGTGAATCCGGGTTGCAGCAGTAGCTAGCAATCTAGTAAGAGACGATCAGTCCAATGCTAAGAAATATAACAAAACTCCTAAAAATGGAGTCAGATCAAAACAAATACTATATAAGAAGCGTCAGAACTGTAAATGTTCTCATTCATAATTACATAATGGTTTCAATCAAGCAAGCTGCATGCAAGTTGAAAAAACAGTACTACACAAACAACAGAGATAGTATCTTGAAAAGAAAAAAGCAAAGGTATTCAACCGACCAGGCGTATTGAGAAGTAATAATTGATTATAATAAAGAACGACCTGTTGCCTATACTAAATTTTATAAGCCACTTAACTATAGTATAGGCTAGAACAGCTATATTTAAGGTCAATATATTAAAATTTTTCATTAAAAGACGATCATTGGAATAAAAACCAATTACATACATTTGATTTAGTTAGATACTTGATTGTTAGAGGCTTGTCTCTTACTGTTTCAAAGAACAAAATTACAATAAAGAACGAACTCTTGCCTATACTAACTTGCATAGCCAACTATATTATAGGCTTGTACAGTTTTATTTAAAGTTAATATGTTATAATAAAGAACGACCTTTTGCCTATATTATAATAAAGAACGAATATTTTACCGATTATCTACTAATAACCATATATGACGTAATAAGTGACATGACGTAATATCTAAAACCTATTGTGTACTAATAACCATATATGACTTAATGAGCGACGTGACGTAAAAATTGAAAAATTAATTTTTTTTTTATTTTCGTTTTTAGTTCAGAATCACTAAAGTTATAAACTGAAAAAATATTTATGGTGTCTGAACAATAGTTTTAATCTTTTAATTTAGACTAGAAAAATACCTGAAAATTAAAAAATTAGTTTCATTTTTTGTTAGGTTCTTGTATAATAAAGAACGACCTCTTGCCTATACTAAATTACAAAAAGGAACGAACTGAACCCATAGAAACTTAAGTATTAAATCAAACAGTTTGTGGTCATAATAAAGAGCTGTGTAATGGCTCATTTTAAAGGAAACTGCTGTATATAGAAACCTTTTGTAACTAACAAAATTAATTATTTTTATAAAACAAATTGTTACGATATGGTAAAGAACTAATTCTAGTTTCCGGGTTGCAGCGGTAGCTAGCAACCTAGTAAGAGACGAGCACGTCCAATGTTAAGAAATATAAAAACCCCTAACTCCTAAAAAAAAGTCAGATCAAAACAAAAAGTACACCATTAGAACCGCCTTGTCCGAAACCCCTATAAAGGATACTTACCGCCCTTTGGCTTGAATATAGTACATAAAGAATGTACTATATTAAAATATTTTAGCTAAATATATTAAAAGGCGATCATTAGAAGAATCCGGGTTGCAGCGGTAGCTAGCAACCTAGTAAGAGACGATCATGTCCAATGTTAAGAAATATAAAAACCCATAGTTCCTAAAAAAGGAACCAGCTCAAAAAAAAAGTACACCATCAGAACCGGTTTGTCCGAAACCCCTGTATAGGAAACTTTCTGTCCCTTGGCTTGAAAAGCAAGGGATATATATTGGTTTGAAAATAAAGAAAAGTGGTAGCTGCTACAACATTCTGCCTAAACAGGATATTTTTTTTTTTTTTTCTTTTGTATCCAGAGATAGCTTGGCACTGGAACATCGTAGAGAGTTGTTCAATAGCTCATTATAAAGGAAATTAAATGGGTTAAAAATCTCTAGTAACTAAAATATATTATTTCTAAAAGAGAATAAATTTTTCCACCAAAAACTGCATTTTTGATGTCTTTTCACAATGCAGTCTTTCAAACATAATCGTATACCAGCGGTAAGATTTGAACCCACGCCTCCGAAGAGACTGATGGCTAACACCAGTGCCTTGGACCACTCGGCCAGGCTGCCTCTCATAAATAATATATATGTGAATTTGGGTTGCAGCAGTAGCTAGCAACCTAGTAAGAGACGATCAGTCCAATGCTAAGAAATATCCGGGTTGCAGCGGTAGCTAGCAACCTAGTAAGAGACGATCACGTCCAATGTTAAGAAATATAAAAACCCATAGTTCCTAAAAAAGGAGTCAGATCAAAACAAAAAGTACACCATTAGAACTGCCTTGTCCGAAACCCCTGTATTGGAAACTTTCTGTCCCTTGGCTTGAACAGCAAGGGAAATATATTGGTTTGAAAATCAAGAAAAGTGGCAGCTACTACAACATTCTGCCTAAACGGGATATTTTGTTCTTTCTTCTTTTCCATAAATAGCTTGCCTCTGGAACATCGTAGAGAGTTGTTCAATGGCTCATTTTAATGGAAATCTCTAGATCTAGCAACTTTTGAACTTCATTTTGTTTTTAAATCAATTATTTTTTACGAAAAACTTAATTTTTTATATACAATATTAACCAATGACGTCATAGTCGTTGGATGTAGTTAGTATTACATAATTATAATTACCGATTATCTACTAATAAACATATATGACGTAATAAGTGACTTGACGTAATATCTAAAACCTATTGTGTACTAATAACCATATATGACTTAATGAGCGACGTGACGTAAAAATTGAAAAAATTAATTTTTATTTTATTTTCGTTTTTAGTTCAAAATCGCTAAAGTTATAAACTGCAAAAATATTTATGGTGTCTGAACAATAGTTTTAATCTTTTAATTTAGACTAGAAAAATACCTGAAAATTTAAAAATTAGTTTAATTTTTTGTTAGGTTCTTGATACTTGATACGGGACATAAAAATTCAACTAATGGTTACATAATGGATTCAATCAAGCAAGCTACACGCAAGTTAAAAAAACAGTACTACCAAAAAAACAGAGATAGCATCTTGAAAAGAGAAAAGCAAAGGTATTCAACCGACCAGGTGTATCGAGATGTGAAAATTGATAGTGACAAACAGCGTTATTATAACGATGTAGTTTATAGACATGCGAAAATTGAGACAGCCAAACAAAAGAGCAAGGAACGGTATGATAACGATATAGATTACCGAAACAGACATAAGAAAAAAGTTGCTACCAGAATAATGGGTAGATACTGGGGTGACAAAAGCTATAATGAAAAAATTAAATTCTCTGCGAGGTTGTACCGAAGAACGCATAAGGACAAAGGGAAAAATTACATTCAGAAATACAAGAAGATGGCAAAAATGCAGGCTGATCTTTGTAAATTGAGAAACATTTTACGCATGTTTTATCGGAATCACGAAAAGTATTCAAAATTACAGATTAAAATTCTCTTTGATATAATAAAGATCCAACTCTTGCCTATACTAACTGGTATGGGTCGCTTGACTATAGTGTAGGCTTGTAAAGTTATATTTAAATTACTATTTAAGAACGACAAAGACGTAAATGGTCTTATTCATGAATTACATAATGTTTAAATCAAAGCAAGCTACACGCAAGTTAAAAAAACAGTACTAAACAAACATCAGAGATGGCATCTTGAAAAGAGAAAAGCAAATGTGTTCAACCGACCAGGCGTATCGAGAAGTAAAGATTGAGAGAGAAAAACAAAACAGCAAGATGTGTTATCACAATGATGAAGATTACAGACATGCGAAAATTGAGACAGCCAAACAAAAGATCAAGGAACGGTATGGTAATGATGAAGATTACAGAGAAGCAGCAATTGAGCAGGCTAGACAAAATTTAAAGGAGCGTTATCACAATGATGAAGATTACAGAATAAAATATAAGAAAAAAAGCAAAGGTGTTCAACTGACCAGGTGTAGTGAGAATTAAAAATTGAGAGAGCCAAACAAAACATCAAGGAGCGTTACTGGGGTGATAAAAGCTATAATGAAAAAATTAAATTCTCTGCGAGTATAATAAAGAACGACCTCTTGCCTATACTAAATTTTATACGCCACTTATTTATAGTATAGGTTAGTAATTCAACAGATAGATTGGTACTGGAACATCGTAGAGAATTGTTCAATGGCTCATTTTAAAGGAAATTCATGGGGTTAAAACTTCTTCTAATTAAAATAAATCGTTTTTAGTACCTTGAGAAATTTTAATTATGTTTCTTAAGAAATCATCATAAGTTAAAATTTCCTATACAAAATTTGAACTCAAGCCAACTGGGTGAGAGCTATTCCAACCTTTAGACCATATAGGACTTATTAAAATATACAATAAATGACGTTTATGTTAAAGAAGTGGCAGCTACTACAACATTCTGCCTAAACGGGATATTTTTTTCTTTTTTTCTTTCTTTTCCAGAGATAGCTTTGCACTGGAACATCGTAGATAGTTGTTCAATGGCTCATTTTAAAGGAAATTAATTGGGTTACAAATCTATAGTAACTAAAATAAATTATTTCTAAGAGAGAATACATTTTTCCACCAAAAACTGCATTTTTGATGTCTTTCCATACTGCAGTCTTTCAAACATAATCGTATACCAGCGGTAAGATTTGAACCCACGCCTCCGAAGAGACTGGTGGCTAACACCAGTGCCTTGGACCACTCGGCCAGGCTGCCTCTCATAATTTGGGTTGCAGCAGTTGCTAGCAACCTAGTAAGAGACGATCAGTCCAATGCTAAGAAATATAAAAACCCAAAACTCCTAAACATAGAGTCATATCAAAGCAAAAGTACATCATTAGAACTACCTTGTCTGAAACCCTACTAGATAAATAATGAATGTCGTCATAGTTTTATATTAGAGCTATGACGTGAATAGAAAAACACGAAATTATATTGTTGTTTCTGAAGACGTCATTAAATAATACCATTGCGTCATGACGTCATGGAAAAAAATCATTATGCCATGACGTCATAATTACTACTTAAGAACAACAAAGATGTAAATGGTCTCATTCGTGAATTGCATAATGGTTAGATCAAAGCAAGCTACACGCAAGTTAAAAAAACAGTACTACCAAAAAAAAGAGATAGCATCTTGAAAAGAGAAAAGCAAAGGTATTCAACCGGCCAGGCGTATCGAGAAGTATCCGGGTTGCATATAATAAAGAACGACCTCTTGCCTATAATAAATTTTATACGCCACTTAATTATAGTATAGGTTAGTAAAGCTTACATAGAGGACCGATTTAGTTCATCATAAATGGTGTTTGTCAATACGGTTTCATTTCATGTAAATATCCATTATCATGTAAAATGCAGTAATGTTTGAGGGTTTTAACAAAAAATTTATTTGTTAACTGAAACTAAAATAATTCCTGAAAATTTTAAATAAAATCCGGGTTGCAGCGGTAGCTAGCAATCCGGGTTGCAGCGGTAGCTAGCAGCCTAGTAAGAGACGATCATGCCCAATGTTAAGAAATATAAAAACCCATAGTTCCTAAAAAAAGAGTCAGATCAAAACAAAAAGTGCACCATTAAAACCGCCTTGTCCGAACCCCTGTACAGGAAACTTTCTGTTTCTTGGCTTGAACAGCAAGGGAAATATATTGGCTTGAAAATCAAGAAAAGTGGCAGCTAATACAACATTCTGCCTAAACGGGATATTTTTTTCTTTTTTTCTTTCTTTTCCAGAGATAGCTTTGCACTGGAACATCGTAGATAGTTGTTCAATGGCTCATTTTAAAGGAAATTAATTGGGTTAAAAATCTATAGTAACTAAAATAAATTATTTCTAAGAGAGAATAAATTTTTCCACCAAAAACTGCATTTTTAATGTCTTTCCATACTGCAGTCTTTCAAACATAATCGTATACCAGCGGTAAGATTTGAACCCACGCCTCCGAAGAGACTGGTGGTAACACCAGTGCCTTGGACCACTCGGCCAGGCTGCCTCTCATAATTTGGGTTGCAGCAGTTGCTAGCAACCTAGTAAGAGACGATCAGTCCAATGCTAAGAAATATAAAAACCTAAAACTCCTAAACATAGAGTCAGATCAAAGCAAAAGTACATAATTAGAATTACCTTGTCTGAAACCCTACTAGATAAATAATGAGTGTTGTCATAGTTTTATATTAGAGCTATGACGTGAATAGAAAAACACGAAATTATGTTTTTGTTTCTGAAGACGTCATGAAATAATACCATTGCGCCAAGACGTCATGAAATAAAATCATTAGGCCATGACGTCATAATTACTACTTAAGAACGACAAAGATGTAAATGGTCTCATTCGTGAATTACATAATGGTTAGATCAAAGCAAGCTACAAGCAAGTTAAAAAAACAGTACTACCAAAAAAAGAGATAGTATCTTGAAAAGAGAAAAGCAAAGGTATTCAACCGACCAGGCGTATCGAGATGTAAAAATTGAGAGAGCAAATCCGGGTTGCATATAATAAAGAACGACCTCTTGCCTATAATAAATTTTTAGGCCACTTAACTATAGTATAGGTTAGTAAAGCTTACATAGAGGACCGATTTAGTTCATCATAAATGGTGTTTGTCAATACGGTTTCATTTCATGTAAATATCCATTATCATGTAAAATGCAGTAATGTTTTAGGGTTTTAACAAAAAATTTATTTGTTAACTGAAACTAGAATAATTCCTGAAAATTTTAAATAAAATCCAGGTTGCAGCGGTAGCTAGCAATCCGGGTTGCAGCGGTAGTTAGCAGCCTAGTAAGAGACGATCACGCCCAATGTTAAGAAATATAAAAACCCATAGTTCCTAAAAAAAAGAGTCAGATCAAAACAAAAAGTGCACCATTAAAACCGCCTTGTCCGAACCCCTGTACAGGAAACTTTCTGTCCCTTGGCTTGAACAGCAAGGGAAATATATTGGCTTGAAAATCAAGAAAAGTGGCAGCTACTAAAACATTCTGCCTAAACGGGATATTTCTTTTTCTTTTTTTTCTTGTTTTCCGTAGATAGCTTGACATATAGTAAAGAACGAACTCTTGCCCTTAGTTACCCATGTTTTGTCAAATTAGCTAATTAATTTCACCTGATTTTGTTTTAAAAATAATTCCCACACCGGGATTCGAACCCAAGCTAATTGGTTGAAAGCCAACTATCCTAAACCACTAGATCATATGATATATGTGTAAAGAGCTAATTAATTGTTTTATGATATCTTATAGCATAAATTTCATCGGATATAGCTGAATTACATTAAAAGACGATCATTGTAATCCGGGTTGCAGCGGTAGCTAGCAACCTAGTAAGAGACGATCACGTCCAATATTAAGAAATATAAAAACACCTAACTCCTAAAAAAGCGTCAGTTCAAAATAAAAAGTACACCATTAGAACCGCCTTGTCCGAAACCCCTTTGAAAGAAACTTACCACCCTTTGGATTGAATAACAAAGAAAATATATTGGCTTGAAAATCAAGAAAATTGCCTTTAACCACGTTATTCTCCACAAACGGGATATTTTTTTCTTTCTTCTTCTTCTTCTTCTTTTCCACAGATATTATGGCTCATTTTAAAGGAAATCTCTAGATCTAGTGCTATTTGTACTTTATTTTTTTTCAAATTATTTATTTTTTACGAAAAACTTAATTTCTTATATACAATATTGATCAATGCCGTCATAGTCGTTGGATGTAGTTAGTACAAAAAGGCTCGATCATCGAATTTAAGCTGAAACTAAGTAAAGGACAATTATGCCTCCATATATTCATAGTGATGTATAAGATTTTTATAATAAAGAACGACCTCTTGCCTATACTAAATTTTATGCGCCACTTAATTATAGTATAGGTTAGTAATTCTACAGACAGCTTGGCACTGGAACATCGTAGAGAGTTTTTCAATGGCTCCATTTTAAAGGAAATTAATGGGGTTAAAAATATTATATTAAAAGACGATCATTAGAAGAACAAACCATTACATACATTGGACTTAGCTCCCTTATTCTTTGAGAGTCGTCTCTTACTACTCAAAAGAAGAAAAAGCCGTTGGCTTTTTCCTGTTTGTAATCAGGGTTTACATAATCTGGGTTGTCAATCCGGGTTGCATTACTTACATTAAGGAACGAATTACATTAAATCCGGGTTACAGCGGTAGCTAGCAACCTAGTAAGAGACGATGACGCCCATAGTAAAAACTAAAGTGACCTATAACTCCTGAAAGAAGATTCAGATAAAAACAAGAAGTACACTATTAGAACCGACTTGTCCAAAACTTCTATATAGCAAACTTACCGTCCTTTGGCTTTAATAATCCGGGTTGCAGCGATAGCTAGCAACCTAGTAGGAGACGATCAAGCCCATTGTTAAGAAATATAAAAACCCATAACTCCTAAAAAAAAACAAAAAGTACACCATTAGAACCGCCTTGTCCGAAATTCCTGTATAGTAAACTTTCTGTTATTTGGCTTGAAGAGCAAGGGACATATATTGGCTTGAAAATCAAGAAAAGCGGCGGCTACTACAACATTCTGCCTAATTAACAAACAACTAGCAACCTAGTAAGAGACGATCACGTCCAATGTTAAGAAATATAAAAACCCCTAACTCCTGAGAAAAGAGTCAGATCAAAACAAAAATTACACCATTAGAACCACCTTGTCCAAAATCCCTATTAAGGAAACTTATCACTCTTTGGCTTGAATAACAAAGAAAATATATTGGCTTGAAAATCAAGAAAATTGACTTTAACCATGTTATTCTCCACAAACGGGATATTTTTTTCTTTCCGCTTGATTTTTCTCCTCTACTAGCTGGGCACTGGGAAATCATAGAGAGCTGTATAATAGCTCATTTTAAAGGAAATTGCAACATCTAGTCACTTTTGTAATTAAAAATAAAATACTTTTTAAAGTAGAATCAATTTTGTCAAAAAATTGCATTTTTGATGTATTTTCTTACTGCAGTCTTTTCAAAGATATTTGAATTTTGAGGCAATCAAATATAATAAAGATCAAACTCTTCCCTATACTAACTTGCATACGCAATCCGGGTTGCAGCGGTAGCTAGCAACCTAGTAAGAGACGATCACGTCCAATGTTAAGAAATATAAAAACCCATAGTTCCTAAAAAAGGAGTCAGATCAAAACAAAAAGTACACCATTAGAACCGCCTTGTCCGAAACCCCTGTATAGGAAACTTTCTTTCCCTTGGCTTGAACAGCAAGGGAAATATATTGGCTTGAAAATCAAGAAAAGTGGCAGCTATTACAACATTCTGCCTAAACGGGA
The DNA here is from genome assembly GCF_049724085.1 of Artemia sp. Qi Xiang Cuo. Lineage (NCBI taxonomy): Eukaryota > Metazoa > Arthropoda > Branchiopoda > Anostraca > Artemiidae > Artemia > Artemia sp. Qi Xiang Cuo. The sequence continues at coordinate 91,651,024 of NC_142795.1, read as the reverse complement.
TATTTTTTTCTCTTTTCTTTTGTACCCAGAGATAGCTTGGCACTGGAACATAACATTAAAAGACGATCATTGGAATAACAAACCATTGCAAACATCCAGGCTGCAGCGGTAGCTAGAATTATATTAATGACCATCATTAGAAGAACTAACCATTGCATTCATTGGACTTAGTTAGCTGCCTGATTCTTTGAGAGTTGTCTCTTACTACTCCAAAGAAGAAAAAGCCGTAGGCTTTTTCCTGTTTGTAATCAGGGTTTACATAATATAGGTTGTCAAACAGTTCGTTTAAATAAAGGATCGATATATTTTACAGTAATCCGGGTTGCAGCAGTAGCTAGCAACCTAATAAGAGACGATCACGCCCCAGAGTAAAAACTAAAGTAACCCATAACTCCTGAAAAAAATTCATATCAAAACAAGAAGTATACTATTAGAGCCACCTTAGTTAGCTGCCTGATTCTTTGAGAGTCGTCTCTTACTACTTCAAAGATCCGGGTTGCAGCGGTAGCTAGCAACCTAATAAGAGCCGATCACGCCCCAGAGTAAAAACTAAAGTAACCCATAACTCTTGAAAAAAATTCAGATCAAAACAAGAAGTATACATATTACAGCCACCTTGTCCAAACCCTAAATATAGCAAACTTACCGTCCCTTGGCTTGAATAATAAGGAAAATCTGAGATGAAGCGGTAGCTAGCAACCTAGTAAGAGACGATCACGTCCAATGTTAAGAAATATAAAAACCCATAATTCCTAAAAGAATATTTAGATCAAAACAAGAAGTACACTATTAGAACCGCCTTGTCCAAAACTTTTATATAGCAAACTTACTGTCCTTTGGCTTGAATACCAAAGAAAATATATTGGCTTGAAAATCAAGAAAATTTACTTTAACCACGTTATTCTCCACAAACGGCACTTTTTTTCTTTCTTCTTTTCCACAGATAGCTTGGCACTGGAACATCATAGAGAGTTGTTCAATGGCTCATTTGAAAGGAAATTAATTGGGTTAAAAACCTTTTGTAACTAAAATAAATTATTTTTAAAACAGGATAATTTTTTCCAATAAAAACTGTATTTTTGATGTCTTTTCATACTGCTGTCTTTTCGAAGATTTTTGATTTTTGAAGCAATCAAACAGTTCGTGGTAAAGTTGTATTTAAACTTTATATTCCATAGATAGCTTGGCACTGGAACATCGTAGAGTGTTGTTCAATGGCTCATTTTAAAGGAAATCAACAACATTCAAGGACGTATCCAGAGAGTTTAGTGGGTTTGAACCCCCCTCTCCCAAAATGTTTTTCCGACTCCTAATAGCGAATATAAAATGAATATATCAAAATTGAATATAAACAAAATGTACAAAAATGAATATGAACAAGTTTTTTATGCCTTTTTGAAGTTACATTAAAGGACGAGCTATAGCCCATAGTAACTGGAATACGGGTTGCAATATTAGCTTGCAATCTATCCAGGCTGAGGCAGTAGCTAGCAACCTAGTAAGAGATGATCACGACCCATAGTAAAAAATGAAATAGTCAAACAGTTCGTGGTAACGAACTGTAAGTAAGGAGCGACCCGACTCAATGGTAACCGAAACTCTAGAAAACGGTATTTTGATACAAATAGATACATCAAAAGAATCAGATTTTAATGCTGATTTCAAATATATAAGTTTTATCAAGTTTAATACCCATCAAAAGTTAGGCACCTGAGAAAATTTGGCTTATTTTTGAAAAAAGGGGGAAAGACCCCCTAAAAGCTATAGAACCTTAATGGAAATCACACCATAATATTCTGGGTATCAGAGAACCCTACTGTAGAGGTTTCAAGCTCCCATCTACAAAAATGTGGAATTTTGCATTTTTTGCCAGAAGAAAGATCACGGGTGCGTTTTTATTTGTTTTTTTTTTCCAGGGGTGATCGTATCGACCCAGTTGTCCTAGAATATCGTGGGAGGGCTCATTGGAATGGAAATTAAAAGTTCTAGTGTCCTTTTTAAGTGACCAAAAAAATGGAGGGCAACTAGGCCCCCTCCCACGCTCATTTTTTTTCCCAAAGTCACCTGATCAAAATTTTGAGATAGCCATTTTGTTCAGCTTGTTCGTATATAATAAAGACCGAACTTTAGTCTATACTAACTGAATGGTTTATGATAAATATTATCCAAGTTGCAGCGGTAGCTAGCAACCTAGTAAGCGACGATCACGTCCAACGTTAAGAATCCAGGTTGCAGCGGTAGCTAGCAACCTAGTAAAAGACGATCAAGCCCCATAGTAAAAACTAAAGTAACTCCTGAATTGAAAAAAGAACGACCTCTTGCCTATACTAAATTTTATAGGCCACTTAGCTATAGAGTATAGGCTAGTACAGTTATCTTTAAGGTCAATATACTAAAATTTTCCATTAAAATTATAATGAAGAACAACTTCTTGCCTATACTAAATTTTATAAGCCACTTAACTATAGTTTAGGCTAGTACAGTTATATTTAAAATCAATATATTAAAATTTTCCATTAAAAGATGATCATTGGAATAAAAAATCATTACATATATTTGATTTAGTTAGCTACTTGATTGTTTGAGGTTCGTCTCTTACCATTTCAAAGAAGAAAAAGCCGTAGGCTTTTTCCTGTTTGTAATCAATTAGAAATAATTATATCTTTAAAGTCTTAAGGTCATACGGCTCAGTGTTATTTCATGATAGTAGACAAGATGAGGGTAGTTTGGTGAGATTATAATAAAGATTGAACTCTTCCCTATACTAACTTGCATAGGCAACTTCACTATAGTTAAGATTACAGTATTTATATTATACATCATTATAAATTATAAAAGGTTCAAATGTTCGAAGATTATAGAGTTAAAATTTTACCACACCGAGAATCGAACCCAGGCCTCTTAAGTGAAAGTTAACTATCCTAGCCACTAGACCATATGGGACCATAAAGAAGTATGATTTAATAACCATATACATATTATTATTTCACCATACCAATTTTATAATAAGGCCAAAACAAAATCGTCGACTTGCAACCTTACTTTTGACACATTAGTTAAATCTTCATCAGACTTAAAAAATGTTTTGCTAGTTTTACATGAAAGAACGAGCCTTAGTCCATAGTAGCAGAAATAGGAATATCTAGGTTGCAGCGGTAGCTAGCAAAATATTGATTACGTAATCCGGGTTTGAGTGGTAGCTAGCAACCTAATAAGAAACGCCAAATTAAAAGATGATTATTAGAAGAACAAACAATTGCTTATATTGGACTTAGTTAGCTGCCTGATTCTTTGAGGTTTACATTAGAGAACGATGTTCAGTCCATAGTAACTGAAGTGTTATTAGGAACCATTATATAGATGAGGCTTACAGTACTCAAAGGTTACTGTTTACAATGTGTTGAAAAGATATTAAGACTATAATTGAAAAACCACACCATTGCATACATTAGAATTAGTTAGCCACTTGATTGTTTGAGGTTCGTCTCTTGCTATTTCAAAGAAGAAAAATCCATAGGCTTTGTTCTGTTTTATTTCCTGTTGCTATTTTAAAGAAGAACATTTACATAAAGAATCGATGTCTGCCAAGAAGATCTAATGTAGTATTAATTAATAGAAGTTTTATTTAGACTTTAAATAGATAAATGTGTAAAAATTTGTCTTTGGCAGGATTTGAACCTGCAGCCGTGGGAGTATATTATAAGGAGATGTCATTACTCCTTGCATCCGGGTTGCAGCGGTAGCTAGCAACCTAGTAAGAGACGATCACCTCCAATGTTAAGAAATATAAAACCCCCCAAATCCTAAAAAAACAGCCAGATCAAAACAAAAAGTACACCATTAGAACCGCCTTGTCCGAATCCTCTATAAAGGAAACTTACTGCCCTTTGGCTTGAATAACAAAGAAAATATATTGGCTTGAAAATCAAGAAAATTGACTTTTACCACGATATTCTCCACAAACGGAATATTTTTTTTCTTTCCGCTTTTTTTTCCTGCTCAGCTAGCTGGGCACTGGAAAATCATAGAGAGCTGTATAATAGCTCATTTTAAAGGCAATGGCAACATCTAGTGCCTTTTGTAATTAAAAATGAAATACTTTTTAAAGTGGAATCAATTTTTTCAAAAAAATTGCATTTTTGATGTATTTTCATACTGCAGTCTTTTCAAAGATATTTGAATTTTCAAGCAATCAAACAGTTCATGGTAATGAACTCTATAGTAATAATAGCTACTTGTCTCAATAGTAACCGAAACTCCTGGAACCAAAATTTTCTTTTTTGGCTTAATCGCTAAAATTATTATGTAAACTGCAAAAATATTTATGATGCCTAATCAGTAATAGTGAGTTCTTAATTTAAACAACGAAAATACATGAAAATTTTATAATTAGTTTTACTTTTTGTCTCCTGGAAAAAACATTTTTTTCATCTCAGTTCAAAGTTATTATTGTATCCTGGAACCAAACTTTTTTTGGTTTGTAACCCGTAAAGTACGTATCTCCATATTATTGTCTTATAATTGCAATTATTTTAGTTTTCAGCCCAGAATCGCTAAACTTATTATGTAAACTGCAAAAATATTTATGGTTTCTAACCAATAATACTAATTTTGTAATTCAAACAAGATAAATACCTGAAAATTTAAAAATTAGTTTTTTTTTATGCTAGGTTTTAGATACTCGACACGGGGTATTGTGTACTTAATAATTTTAAACCTTGAAAAAATATGGTCTCACTTGAAAGGAATCCGGGTTGCAGCGGTAGCTAGCAACCTAGTAAGAGACGATCACGTCCAATGTTAAGAAATATAAAAACCCATAGTTCCTAAAAAAGGAGTCAGATCAAAACAAAAAGTATTATCCGGGTTGCAGCGGTAGCTAGCAACCTAGTAAGAGACGATCACCTCCAAGTGTCAAGACGATCACTCACAGACGATCAAACAAAAAGTACACCATTAGAACCGCCTTGAACGAATCCTCTATAAAGGAAACTTACCGCCCTTTGGCTTGAATAACAAAGAAAATATATTGGCTTGAAAATCAAGAAAATTGACTTTCACCATGTTATTCTCCACAAACGGGATATTTTTTTCTTTCAGCTTTTTTGTCCTGCTCAGCTAGCTGGGCACTGGAAAATCATAGAGAGCTGTATAATAGCTCATTTTAAAGGAAATTGCAACATCTAGTCACTTTTGTATTTAAAAATAAAATACTTTTTAAAGTAGAATCAATTTTGTCAAAAAATTTGCATTTTTGATGTAATTTCATAATGCAGTCTTTTCAAAGATATTTGAATTTTGAAGCAATAAAACAGTCCATGGTAATGAACTCTATAGTAATAATAGCTACTTGTCTCAATAGTAACCGAAACTCCTGGAACCAAAATTTTCTTTTTTGGCTTAATCGCTAAAATTATTATGTAAACTGCAAAAATATTTATGATGCCTAATCAGTAATAGTAATTTTTTAATTTGAACAACAAAAATACATGAAAATTCTAAAATTAGTTTTGTTTTTTTTCTCCTGGAAGAAAATTTTTTTTCATCTCAGTTCAAATTTATTATTGTATCCTGGAACCAAACGTTTTTTGGTTTGTAACCCGTAAAGTACATATCTCCATATTATTGTCTCATAATTGCAATTATTTTAGTTTTCAGTCCAGAATCGCTAAACTTATTATGTAAACTGCAAAAATATTTATGGTGTCTAACCAATAATACTAATTTTGTATTTCAAACAAGATAAATACCTGAAAATTTTAAAATTAGTTTTGTTTTATGCTAGGTTTTAGATACTCGACACGGGATTTTGTGTACTTAATAATTTTAAACCTTGAAAAAATATGGTCTCACATGAGTGGAAAAAAAGAAAGAATAACCAAAAACAATATCAAAATAGAGCAATCCAAATTTCTACTAATAAAAAACTTTACTACACAAAAAATAAAGCTAACATCCTGAAATATCAGAAAAGTTTATTTAAAAGAGATAAAAATGCCACCAAACGCAAAAAAAGCTCGAGCACGCGTAAGGATTGCTACTAAGATGTCTTGTGATCCAGGATTTAAGAAAATGAAATATGACAGAGCAAAACAGAGGTATCTTACGGATCAAGGGTATCGAGAAGGGAATCCGGGTTGCAGTGGTAGCTAGCAACCTAGTAAGAGACGATCACGTCCAATGTTAAGAAATATAAAAACCCCTAACTCCTAGAAAAATAGTCAGATCAAAACAAAAAGTACACCATTAGAACCGCCTTGTCCGAAACCCCTATAAAGGAAACTTACCACTCTTTGGCTTGAATAACAAAGAAAATATATTGGCTTGAAAATCAAGAAAATTGACTTTAACCACGTTATTCTGCACAAACGGGATATTTTTTTCTTTCTTTTGTTTCCAGAGATAGCTTGGCACTGGAATATCGTAGAGAGTTGTTCAATGGCTCATTTTAAAGGAAATCTCTAGATCTAGCGCCTTTTGCACTTAATTTTTTTTATTAATTATTTTTCACGAAAAACTTAATTTTGTATATACAATATTGATCAATGGCGTCATAGTCGTTGGATGTAGTACATAAAGGCTCGATCATCGAATTTAAGCTCAAACTAAGTAAAGGACAATTATGCCTCCATATATTCACAGTGATGTATAAGATTTCTCATTACATCTGTAAACTGTTCCACAGTTGCCGGTCCATACCTTGGAAGCTTTTCACTAAACATGCAAAATTTCTTTTGGATATTACTATGAAGTTTTGCGAAAGCATCTCTAGCTGACTTTTCAACAAAATATATTCTTTCAGAGATAATTTTAATCATTAATTTTGAATATTTTTCGTAATCCCGGTAAAACATTCGTAAAATTTTTCTTAATTTACAAAGATCAGCCTGTGCGTTCTTTGCAGCTTGTGTAAAATGCAAAAATATCCATGGTATCCGAGCAATAGTTTGAATATTTCAATACAAGCTGGAAAAATACCTTAAAATGTTAAAATTAGTTTTATTTTTGGTTAGGTTCTAACTACCCAATGTGGGATTGACTATGTATTTTCAGACCAAAAAATTACATTTTTTAATATATATTTTATTTTTCAGTTTAGAATCGCTAAAGTTATTATGTAAACTGCAAAAATATTTATGATATCTGAGCAATAATTTTAATCTTTTCATTCAAACTAACAAAATACCTGAAAATTTAAAAATTAGTTTTGTTTTTTGTTAGGTTATGGATACCTGATACGAGTTTTAAGAAGTGTTAATTAGATGAAAATATTATTTCTTGTTTTGTAATAAGATGCCTTCTAAGCGAGTTATTATACGTAATTTAAAAAAACAGTACTATACAAAAAACAGAGACAACATCTTGGAAAGAAAAAAGCAAAGGTATTCAACTGACAAGGCGTATCGAGAAGTAATAATTGAGAGAGCAAAACAAAACAGCAAGATGTGTTATCACAATGATGAAGATTATAGACATGCGAAAATTGATACAGCCAAACAAAAGAGTAAGGAACGGTATGATAATGATGAAGATTACCGAAACAAACATAAGAAAAAAGTTGGTACCAGAATAATGGGTAGATAATGGGGTGACAAAAGCTATAATGAAAAAATTAAATTCTCTGCGAGGTTGTACCGAAGATCGCATAAGGACAAAGGGAAAAATTACATTCAGAAATACAAGAAGATGGCAAAAATGCAGGCTGATCTTTGTAAATTGAGAAACATTTTAAGCAAGTTTTATCGGGACAACAAAAAGTATTCAACATTACAGATTAAAATTCTCTTTGAAAGAGCGGATGCTGTTGAAAAGTCGGCTAGAAATTCTTTGGCAAAGCTTCATAGTAATATCCAAAAGAAATGTTGTCAGTTTAACGAAAAGCTTCCAAGGTATGGATTGGCAATTGCGGAACAGTTAATATATGCAATGGAAAATGTTCGACAACACAGTGAATATACAGAGGCTTACTTCTTAGAAAATTCGTATATTAATTTTGGAAGGAATAATTGCAGTTTGTGCAGCAGCAATAAAAATATATATACAAGCATACCTATCAACAGCGAAGGAAAAGCAATGTTTTTCAATTATGGAGAAAACGAGGCTGTTAGGGTTATTAGTAAATGTGTTTGTAAGACTAATGATTTAGAACAAATTCCTGGAACACCGACTCAAGAAAAAAGCATTTATAACTGTGTTTTAAACAGTTCGTTTAGTTATACTGAATATTTGGCAAAAAATTCTCTGTTTAGTAGAACAAACTGTCATGAAAAGTACGAGACAACTATTGAAAAATGCTCTTAAACTAGATCTGACAAGGAAATTATGATGGCTGAAGTCACCTATAACAATCTGAGTAAACATTCAAAACCAAAAATTGGGCAGCAGGTTACTTGGCAATGTCACCCTGATATCTGCAAGGTCTATCCGACGGATATTGAATTATGTCAAATTCTTTTTGATATCCTTGAAAATAATATAGCATTAAAATTTTCAACTGACAAATTGGTTAATTTCTACCTTGGCGGCTTGGATTATTGTGAAATCAATTACAGGGACACAAGAAAGCATGGGCATTCGTTATACTGTAGCCCAAATGAGGGATGTCACAGCTATTTGCGTTCTCTAAGGGCACTAGCTCCACATTTTCCTGTCTTGAACTGTTTCATTAATAGCGTATATAAGGCAGTATCAAAATGTAAGATTATACAACATATTAATCTACTAAAAGTCGAGGGCTCGTACAAGGAACTAAGTCATCACATAGAAGAAGTGTCAAGTAGACTCTGTCGTAATAATAGTCAAGACTTCATTTACGGTGATAGCAATATTAGAGTTTCTGTCGATGAAAATACAATAATAAAATTATTTGGTGAGAGCCATGATAAGGTAGCTAACATCAGGGATGTATACCCCACAATGCATTGTGACAGTTGTGAGCAGATAAAGACAAAATACCAATTGAAGAGTCTAAGATCCCTTTCAAATAAGAAAGGTTTTGATGTAATGATGGCCACGATTTTAGAACACCTACAACAGGACATACCCAAAGATGACAGAGAACAACTAATTCAATGTACAGGTTGGAAAGAGGATGTCATAGATTCATTCTTTGTCTGTGATTACTGCGCTGGGAAAATGTTGAAAAGTCAGGAGAATGTCCGATCAGTATTAAATAACCTTCATATAGACTGTACACCACCTGCGCTGGGAAAATGTTGAAAAGTCAGGAGAATGTCCGATCAGTATTAAATAACCTTCATATAGACTGTACACCGGAATGTATAAAGTGTTTAAATAATTTTGAAATGGCAATGATTCGATTTGTAATGCCTTGTCTTACGATCGTCAGATTAGGGCAAGTAACTGCATTGAAGAGACCTAGAACAGAACTTGTTGACGCTCTTAAGGGGAGAATAGTATATCTACCTGTTGATGTGCAAGCAAATGCAGATATTCAGCCTGAAAAACTTCTTAACATTGATAGTTTTGTAGTCATTGTCAATGGTCAGCCTACTTACAACAAGAATGTTTGGACTGCACTAATAGATCTGAGAAAAGTCCATGAAGCACTGTTGTGGTTAAGAGAGAACAACAGTCTCTATAAAACAATACATGCATACACCCTAGAAGATTTAAATAGAATACTTGAAGCACGTCTTGCTGAAAAAGCGGTTGGTGTTGATAATTTACCTGAAATACCGGAAGCTGCAATCCTTCAGAAACTGACAGAAAGCGCAAAATCTACATTGGTTGAACATTTTCTGTCCAGCCTCTCAATTCAGCGGTTCCAAAAGACTTCATTGAAGATTTTAAGCAGATGAAAGATCTTGGTACTGACCAATTTCAAATCAAGAAACTAAAAGGTGAGAGCGAAGACTTATTTCAGGAAGAACTTGATCTAAAAGTGTTTCCACATCTTTTCCCGAAAGGCAAATATGGCTTGCGTGACAAGGCAAGACCATTTCGGATTAGGAATGCAGAATATTTTAAATCAAGGCTTCTTAGCAGACATACTAAGTTTCGTCTTGACAAACAGTTTCTTTTTCACAGCTTCCAATTGCAAGAATTCTCTTACATGTGTAATAGCGTCAGTCATATGTTGCGGACTGTGAAACCAAATCAAAATGCTCGTCAATTTATAGACAGGCTTCTTTCCCGTGATGGAGAGATGGAAGCGACTTTGTTTTCTGTTCAATCAAAAATCAGAGGATCTCAACAGTATTTTCAATCTCTTTCCTATAAAGTAAAGTCAATGATTGAGCAATTGGGTCCACCGACTTTGTTTCTAACAGTTTCATGTGCTGAGTGGTACTCTCCTGAATTTTTTGACTATTTACGGAGTGTCCATAAGAACTTACCTGGTGTAGAAAAAATGACCCCAGCACAGTTGACGTGTCTAGATCCAATTGCAGTTTCCATGCACTTTGACAAAAGATGTACACCTACATTTAATGAGCTAAATTGTTCAAAGACCAATCCTTTCTTTGGTAAAAATAAGGATCATATCTGGCGTATCGAGTATCAGAAACGAGGTGCGCCTCATGTACACTGTGTGTTGTGGATTGAAGATGCTCCTATTATTGGGAAATCAACAGCGTCTGAAGTGATTCAGTATATCAATAGTATTATAACTTGTGAAATACAATAAGGACCGAAGTCTATCTCATAGTAACTGATGCAACAGGGAAATTACATAAATCCGGGTTGCAGCGGTAGCTAGCAACCTAGTAAGAGACGATCACGTCCAATGTTAAGAAATATAAAAACCCATAGCTCCTAAAAAAGGAGTCAGATCAAAACAAAAAGTACACCATTAGAACCGCCTTGTCCGAAACCCCTGTATAGGAAACTTTCTGTCCCTTGGCTTGAACAGCAAGGGAAATATATTGGCTTGAAAATCAAGAAAATTGACTTTAACCACGTTATTCTCCCCAAAAGGGATATTTTTTTCTTTTTTTTTTGTATCCAGAGATAGCTTGGCACTGGAACATCGTAGAGGGTTGTTCAATAGCTCATTTTAAAGGAAATTGATTAGGTTAAAAATCTATAGTAACTAAAATAAATTATTTCTAAAAGAGAATAAATTTTTCCAATAAAAACTGTATTTTTGATGCAGTGACGTCATAATTACTATATAAGATCATCATAGTTTTATATTAGAGCTATGACGTGAATAGAGTGACGTCATAATTAGTATATAAGGAAAGTCAAAACTGAAAATTCTCTCATTCTTGATTAGAATATACATAAAGGATCGATGTCAGTCAAATGTATGTAATATAGTAGTTATTAAAGGTCTTGATGAGACTTTAAATTGATAAATGTAAAATTTTATGATAAAGAACTAACTCAAGACCACAGTAAAATTAGCGGTAGATGCAACCTAGTGAAAATGAACACGGCCAGTAGCTGCATGCTCGAAAGCATGCAGATACAGTTATATAAAATTTAGTAATTCCTTTAGTGTTTTCACAAAAAATGTAATTGGTGAATTGAAACTAGACTAATTCCTGAAAATTTTAAATAAAATGATTTTCTTTCATGGATTGTTGAAGTTATTATGTAAACTGCAAAAGTACTTATGGTGTCTGAGCAGCATTTTTAATTTTTTATTTAAAACTAGTAACATACCTGATAATTTTAAAATCAGTTTTGATTTTTTATAGGTTTTTACTACTCGACACCTGTTATTTTATTTTACTATTAAGATTGTTTGATTTGAACTGCAAGCTTTATTCAAATGAAAATAAAATGAATCTACCAATATGGGGCAACTATACATTTATACAATATTATAGAAATAAATCCCGAGAACTAAAACCGAAATATAAATTTCTTAACCTGAATCAAGGGAGGGGCGGAGAGGAATATGTGCGAATATCCTTTTGTATTTTATAATAAAGATCAAACTCTTTCCTATACTAACTTGCATACGCAACTTCACTATAGTTAAGATTACAGTATTTATATTATACATCATTATAAATTATATAAGGTTCAAATGTTCGAAGATTATAGAGTTAAAAATTTTCCCACACCGGGAATCGAACCCGACCCTGTTAAGTGAATCCGGGTTGCAGCGGTAGCTAGCAACCTAGTAAGAGACGATCAAGTCCAATGTTAAGAAATATAAAAACCCATAGCTCCTAAAAAAGGAGTCAGATCAAAACAAAAAGTACACCATTAGAACCGCCTTGTCCGAAACCCCTGTATAGGAAACTTTCTGTCCCTTGGCTTGAACAGCAAGGGAAATATATTGGCTTGAAAATCAAGAAAATTGACTTTAACCACGTTATTCTCCCCAAAAGGGATATTTTTTGCTTTTTTTTTGTATCCAGAGATAGCTTGGCACTGGAACATCGTAGAGGGTTGTTCAATAGCTCATTTTAAAGGAAATTAATTGGGTTGAAAATCTATAGTAACTAAAATAAATTATTTCTAAAAGAGAATAAATTTTTCCAATAAACACTGTATTTTTGATGCAGTGACGTCATAATTACTATATAAGATCATCATAGTTTTATATTAGAGCTATGACGTGAATAGAGTGACGTCATAATTAGTATATATTATAATAAAGAACGACCTCTTGCCTATACTAAATTTTACACGCCACTTAAATGTAGTATAGGTTAGGAATTCAACAGATAGCATGGTACTGGAACATCGTAGAGAGTTGTTCAATGGTTCATTTTAAATATCCTACAATAAAGAACGACACCTAGCTCATGTTAACTGAAAGCTTTTTCTTTCTCCTCAGCTAGCTGGGCACTGGAAAATCATAGAGAGCTGTATAATAGCTCATTTTAAAGGAAATTGCTACATCTAGTGCTTTTTGTAATTAAAAATAAAATAGTCTTTAAAGTAGAATCAATTTTGTCCAAAAACTTCATTTTTGATGTATTTTCATACTGCATTGTTTCCAAAGATGTTTGAATTTTGAAGTTACATTAAAAGACGATCATTGGGATAAAAAAACCATTGGACATATTGCAATTAGTTAGCCCTTTGATTTTTTGAGGTTCGTCTCTTACTATTTCAAAGAAGAAAAAGCCGTAGACTTTTTCCTGTTTGTTACTAGGTAGCTAGAAACCTAGTAAGAGACGATCATGCCCCATAGTAAAATTCGGGTTGCATCGGTAGCTAGCGACCTAGTAAGTCCGGGTTGCAGCGGTAGCTAGCAACCTAGTAAGAGACGATCACGTCCAATGTTAAGAAATATAAAAACCCATAGTTCCTAACAAAGGAGTCAGATCAAAACAAAAAGTACACCATTAGAACCGCCTTGTCCGAAACCCCTGTATAGGAAACTTTCTGTCCCTTAGCTTGAACAGCAAGGGAAATATATTGGCTTGAAAATCAAGAAAATTGACTTTAACCACGTTATTCTCCCCAAACGGGATATTTTTTTCTTTTTTCTTTTTTTTTTCTTTTCCACAGATAGCTTGGCACTGGAACATCGTAGAGGGTTGTTCAATAGCTCATTTTAAAGGATATTAATTGGGTTAAAAATCGACAGTAACTAAAATGAATTATTTCTAAAAGAGAATAAATTTTTCCACCAAAAACTGCATTTTTGAAGTCTTTTCACACTGCAGTCTTTCAAACATAATCGTATACCAGCGGTAAGATTTGAACCCACGCCTCCGAAGAGACTGGTGGCTAACACCAGTGTCTTGGACCACTCGGCCAGGCTGCCTCTCATAAATAAATATATATGTGAATTTGGGTTGCAGCAGTAGCTAGCAACCTAGTAAGAGACAATCAGTCCCATGCTAAGAAATATAAAAAAACTCCTAAAAATAGAGTAAGATCAAAACGAAAGTACATCATTGAAACTACCTTGTCTGAAACCCTACTAGATAAATAATGAATGTCGTCATAGTACAATAAAGAACGACACCTTGCCCATGTTAACTAAAACATAAATAGGGATTATGTAATTTCCAATAGTATCATGGCTGTATCCGGGTTGCAGCGGTAGCTAGCAACCTAGTAAGAGACGATCACGTCCAATGTTAAGAAATATAAAAACCCATAGTTCCTAAAAAAGCAGTCAGATCAAAACAAAAAGTACACCATTAGAACCGCCTTGTCCGAAACCCCTGTATAGGAAACTTTCTGTCTCTTGGCTTGAACAGCAAAGGGAAATATATTGGCTTGAAAATCAAGAAAATTGACTTTAACCACGTTATTCTCCCCAAACGGGATATTTTTTTGTTTTTTTTTTCTTTTTTTTTCTTTTGTATCCAGAGATAGCTTGGCACTGGAACATCGTAGAGGGTTGTTCAATAGTTACAGTAAAGAACGATCTCTCTCCCATACTAACTGATATATCCGGGTTGCAGCGGTAGCTAGCAACCTAGTAAGAGACGATCACGTCCAATGTTAAGTTATAATAAAGAACGAATATTTTACCGATTATCTACTAATAACCATATATGACGTAATACGTGACATGACGTAATATCTAAAACCTATTTTGTACTAATAACCATATATGACTTAATGAGCGACGTGACGTAAAAATTGAAAAAATTAATTTTTATTTTATTTTCGTTTTTAGTTCAGAATCAATAAAGTTATAAACTGCAAAAATATTTATGGTATCTGAACAATATATAATAAAGATCAAACTCTTCCCTATACTAACTTGCATACGCAACTTCACTATAGTTAAGATTACAGTATTTATATTTTTTTTATATTAAAAGACGATCACTGAAAAAACAAACCATTCCATACATTGGACTTAGTTAGCTACTTGATTGTTTGAGTTTCGTCTCTTACTATTTAAAAGAAGAAAAAGCCGTAGGCTTTTTCCTGTTTGTATTTATAGTTAAAAAACCAACTCAAGTCCAAAGAAACTGAACACTGTGGTTCATTCATATTATCTTCATTATTTTAGCTAGAATGTAAATAAACAAGTTTCTTTTTTAAATTTTAAATTGAAAAGATAGTGCTTTTAATTCAACATATTAAAAGTTCTTCCCGACGGGGAATCGAACCCCCTTCTCCCAAGTAAAAACTGGGCATACTTACCATTAGACTATCGATGACTTATAAAATAAAAGTTACATATAAGATATGATAATAATTTTTTAATCCGGGTTACATAAAGGCTCGATCATCGAATTTCCTGGTTGCAGCGGTAGCTAGCAACCTAGTAAGAGACGATCACGGCCAATGTTAAGAAATATAAAAACCCATAGCTCCTAAAAAAGGAGTCAGATCAAAACAAAAAGTACACCATTAGAACCGCCTTGTCCGAAACCCCTGTATAGGAAACTTTCTGTCCCTTGGCTTGAACAGCAAGGGAAATATATTGGCTTGAAAATCAAGAAAATTGACTTTAACCACGTTAGTCTCCCCAAACGGGATATTTTTTTTCTTTTTTTGTATCCAGAGATAGCTTGGCACTGGAACATCGTAGAGGGTTGTTCAATATAATAAAGATCGAACTCTTCCCTATACTAACTTGCATACGCAACTTCACTATAGTTAAGATTACAGTATTTATATTATGCATCATTATAAAGTATAAAAGGTTCAAATGTTCGAAGATTATAGAGTTAAAAATTTTCCCACCCCGGGAATCGAACCCGAGCATGTTAAGTGAAAGTTAACTATCCTAGCCACTAGACCATATTGAACCATAAAGAAGTATGATTTAAGAGCCATATGCATATTATTATTTCACCATACCAATTATAATAAGGCCAAAACAAAATCGTCGACTTGCAACCTTACTTTTGACACATTAGTTAAATCTTCATCAGGCTTAATTATAATAAAGATCCAACTCTTGCCTATACTAACTGGTATGGGTCGCTTAACTATAGTGTAGTCCGGGTTGCAGCGGTAGCTAGCAACCTAGTAAGAGACGATCACGTCCAATGTTAAGAAATATAAAAACCCATAGTTCTTAAAAAAAGAGTCAGATCAAAACAAAAAGTACACCATTAGAACCGCCCTGTCCGAAACCCCTGTATAGTAAAATTCTGTCCCTTGGCTTGAACAGCAAGGGAAATATATTGGCTTGAAAATCAAGAAAAGTGGCAGCTACTACAACATTCTGCCTAAACGGGATATTTTTTTATTTTTTTTTCTTTTTTTTTTCTTTTGTATCCAGAGATAGCTTGGCACTGGAACATCGTAGAGGGTTGTTCAATAGCTCATTTTAAATTATAATAAAGATCAAACTCTTCCCTATACTAACTTTCATACGCAACTTCACTATAGTTAAGATTACAGTATTTATATTATGCATCATTATAAATTATAAAAGGTTCAAATGTTCAAAGATTATAGAGTTAAAAATTTTCCCACCCCGGGAATCGAACCCGAGCCTGTTAAGTGAAAGTTAACTATCCTAGCCACTAGACCATATTGAACCATAAAGATGTATGACTTAAGAGCCATATGCGTATTATTATTTCACCATACCAATTATAATAAGGCCAAAACAAAATCGTCGACTTGCAACCTTACTTTTGACACATTAGTTAAATCTTCATCAGGCTTAAAAAATGTTTTGCTAGTTTTACATGAAAGAACGAACCTTAGTCCATATCCGGGTTGCAGCGGTAGCTAGCAACCTAGTAAGAGACGATCAGGTCCAATGTTAAGAAATATAAAAACCCCTAACTCCTAAAAACAGAGTCAGATCAAATCCGGGTTGCAGCGGTAGCTAGCAACCTAGTAAGAGACGATCACGTCCAATGTTAAGAAATATAAAAACCCATAGTTCCTAACAAAGGAGTCAGATCAAAACAAAAAGTAGACCATTAGAACCGCCTTGTCCGAAACCCGTGTATAGGAAACTTTCTGTCCCTTGGCTTGAACAGCAAGGGAAATATATTGGCTTGAAAATCAAGAAAGTTGACTTTAACCACGTTATTCTCCCCAAACGGGATATTTTTTTCTTTTTTCTTTTTCTTTTTTTTTTTCTTTTCCACAGATAGCTTGGCACTGGAACATCGTAGAGGGTTGTTCAATAGCTCATTTTAAAGGAAATTAATTGGGTTAAAAATCTATAGTAACTAAAATAAATTATTTCTAAAAGAGAATAAATTTTTCCACCAAAAACTGCATTTTTGATGTCTTTTCACACTGCAGTCTTTCAAACATAATCGTATACCAGCGGTAAGATTTGAACCCACGCCTCCGAAGAGACTGGTGGCTAACACCAGTGTCTTGGACCACTCGGCCAGGCTGCCTCTCATAAATAAATATATATGTGAATTTGGGTTGCAGCAGTAGCTAGCAACCTAGTAAGAGACAATCAGTCCCATGCTAAGAAATATAACAAAACTCCTAAAAATAGAGTAAGATCAAAACGAAAGTACATCATTGAAACTACTTTGTCTGAAACCCTACTAGATAAATAATGAATGTCGTCATAGCTTTATATTAGATTAGAGCTATGACGTGAATAGAAAAATCATTACGCCGTGACGTCATAATTACTACTTAAGAACAACAAAGATGTAAATTTTCTCAGTCTTGATTAGAATAATGGTTAGATCGAAGCAAGCTATACGCAATTTGAAAAAACATTATAATAAAGAACGACCTCTTGCCTATACTAAATTTTATAGGCCACTTAGCTATTGTATAGGCTAGTACAGTTATTATATTTAAGGTCAATATATTGAAATTTTCCACTAAAAGACGGTCATTGGAATAAAAACCCAATACATGCAATTGATTTAGTTAGCTACTTGATTGTTTGAGGCTAGTCTCTTACTATTTCAAAGAAGAAAAAGTCGTAGGCTTTTTCCTGTTTCTAATCAGTTAGAAAGAGTTCTACCTTTAAAATGAGTTATCCGGTTATCTGGGTTGCAGCAGTCGCTAACAACCTAGTAAGAGACGATCACGTCCAATGTTAAGAAATATAAAAACCCATAGTTCCTAACAAAGGAGTACACCATTAATGGTGTACAAAGTACACCATTAGAACCACCTTGTCCAAAACCCTTGTATAGGAAACTTTCTGTCATTTGGCATGAACAGCAAGGGAAATATATTGGCTTGAAAATCAAGAAAATTGACTTTAACCACGTTATTCTCCACAAACGGCATATTTTTTTTCTTTTTTTCTTCTTTTCCACAGATAGCTTGGCACTGGAACAGAGTAGAGAGTTGTTCAATAGCTCATTTTAAAGGAAATTAATTGGATTAAAAATCTTTAGTAACTAAAATAAATTATTTCTAAAAGAGAATAAATTTTTCCACCAAAAACTGCATTTTTGATGTCTTTTCATGCTGCAGTCTTTTCAAAGATATTTGATTTTTGTACATAAATCATAATTGTATACCAGCGGTAAGATTTGGACCCACGTTATCCGGGTTGCAGCGGTAGCTAGCAACCTAGTAAGAGACGATCACGTCCAATGTTAAAAAATATAAAACCCCCAAATCCTAAAAAAAGAGTCAGATCAAAACAAAAAGTACACCATTAGAACCGCCTTATCCGAATCCTCTATAAAGGAAACTTACCGCCCTTTGGCTTGAATAACAAAGAAAATATATTGGCTTGAAAATCAAGAAATTTTACTTTTACCACGTTATTCTCCACAAACGGGATATTTTTTTCTTTCCGCTTTTTGTTTCTCCTCAGCTAGCTGGGCACTGGAAAATCATAGAGAGCTATATAATAGCTCATTTTAAAGGAAATTGCTACATCTAGTGCCTTTTGTAATTAAAAATAAAATACTTTTTAAAGTAGAATCAATTTTTTAAAAAAATTGCATTTTTGATGTATTTTCATACTGCAGTCTTTTCAAAGATATTTGAATTTTGAAGCAATCAAACAGTTCATGGTAATAAACTCTGTAGTAATTATAGATACTTGTCTCAATAGTAACCGAAACTCCTGGAACCAAAATTTTCTTTTTTGGCTTATTATAATAAAGAACGATCTCTTGCCTATACTAAATTTTATAGGCCACTTAACTATAGTATAGGCTAGTACAGTTATTATATCCGGGTTGCAGCGGTAGCTAGCAACCTAGTAAGAGACGATCACGTCCAATGTTAATAAATATAAAAACCCATAGCTCCTAAAAATGGAGTCAGATCAAAACAAAAAGTACACCATTAGAACCGCCTTGTCTGAAACCCCTGTATAGGAAACTTTCTGTCCCTTGGCTTGAACAGCAAGGGAAATATCTTGGCTTGAAAATCAAGAAAAGTGGCAGCTACTACAACATTCTGCCTAAACGGGATATTTTTTCTTTTTTTTTCTTTTGTATCCAGAGATAGCTTGGCACTGGAACATCGTAGAAAGTTGTTCAATGGCTCATTTTAAAGGAAATTAATTGGGTTAAAAATCTATAGTAACTAAAATAAATTATTTCTAAAAGAGAATAATTTTTTCCACCAAAAACTGCATTTTTGATGTCTTTTCACACTGCAGTCTTTCAAACATAATCGTATACCAGCGGTAAGATTTGAACCCACGCCTCCGAAGAGACTGGTGGCTAACACCAGTTCCTTAGACCCCTTGGCCAGGCTGCCTCTCATAATTTTGGGTTGCAGCAGTAGCTAATAACCTAGCAAGAGACGATCAGTCCAATGCTAAGAAATATAAAAACCCAAAACTCCTAAAAATAGTCAGATCAAAACAAAAGTACATCATTAGAACTACCTTGTCTGAAACCCTACTAGATAAATTAGAGCTATGACGTGAATAGAAATACACGAAAATATATTGTTGTTTCTGAAGACGTCATGCAATAATACCATTGCGCCATGACGTCATGAAATAAAATCATTACGCCGTGACGTCATAATTACTGTATAAGAAGCGTCAGAACTGTAAATGTTCTCATTCATAATTAGATAATGGTTAGATCAAAGCAAGCTATACGCAAAATAAAAAAACAGTACTACACAAACAACAGAGATAATATCTCGAAAAGAAAAAAACCAACTCGATACACCAGCCAGGTGTATCGAGAAGTAATAATTGAGAGAATAAAACAAAACAGCAAGATGTGTTATCACAATGATGAAGATTATAGACATGCAAAAATTGAGACAGCCAAACAAAAGATCAAGGAACGGTATGGTAATGATGAAGATTACAGAGAAGCAAGAATTGAGCAGGCTAGACAAAAGATCAAGGAGCATTATCACAATGATAAACTTTAAAGAGAAGCAGCAATTGAGACAGCCAAACAAAAGAGCAAGGAACGGTATAATAACGATATAGATTACCGAAACAAACATAAGAAAAAAGTTGCTACTAGAATAATGGGTAGATACTGGGGTGACAAAAGCTATAATGAAAAAATTAAATTCTCTGCGAGGTTGTACCGAAGAAAGCATAAGGACAAAGGTAAAAATTACATTCAGAAATACAAGAAGATGGCAAAAATGCAGGCTGTTCTTCGTATATTGAGAAACATTTTATGCATGTTTTACCAGGATCACGAAAAGTATTCAAAATTACAGATTAAAATTCTCTTTGAAAGAGCGGATGCTGTTGAAAAGTCGGCTAGAAATGCTTTGGCAAAGCTTCATAGCAATATCCAAAAGAAATGTTGTCAGTTTAATGAAAAGCTTACAAAGTATGGACTGGCAACTGCGGAACAGTTTATAGATGCAATGGAAAATGTTCGACAACACAGTGAATATACAGAGGCGTACTTCTTAGAAAATTCGTATATTAATTTTGGAAGGAGCAATTGCAGTTTACGTAGCAGCAACAAAAATATATATACAAGCATACCTATCAACAGCGAAGGAAAAGCAATGTTTTTCAATTATGGTGAAAACGAGCCTGTCAGGGTTATTAGTATATGTGTTTGTAAGACTAATGATTTAGAACAAATTCCTGGAACACCGATTCAAGAAAAATTACAATAAAGAACGACCTCTTACCTATACTAAATTTTATACGCAACTTATCCGGGTTGCAGCGGTAGCTAGCAACCTAGTAAGAGACGATCACGTCCAATGTTAAGAAATATAAAAACCCATAGCTCCTAAAAAAGGAGTCAGATCAAAACAAAAAGTACACCATTAGAACCGCCTTGTCCGAAACCCCTGTATAGGAAACTTTCTGTCCCTTGGCTTGAACAGCAAGGGAAATATTAAGGCTTGAAAATCAAGAAAAGTGGCAGCTACTACAACATTCTTCCTAAACGGGATATTTTTTTCTTTTTTTCTTTTTTTCTTTGTTTCCAGACATAGCTTGGCACTGGAACATCGTAGAGGGTTGTTCAATAGCTCATTTTAAAGGAAATTAATTGGGTTAAAAACCTTTTGTAACTAAAATAAATTATTTCTAAAAGAGAATAAATTTTTCCACCAAAAACTGCATTTTCGATGTCTTTGCACACTGCAGTCTTTCAAACATAATCGTATACAAGCGGTAAGATTTGAACCCACGCCTCCGAAGAGACTGGTGGCTAACACCAGTGCCTTGGACCACTCGGCCAGGTTGCATCTCATAAATAACTATATATGTGAATCTGGGTTGCAGCAGTAGCTAGCAATCTAGTAAGAGACGATCAGTCCAATGCTAAGAAATATAACAAAACTCCTAAAAATAGAGTCAGATCAAAACAAAAGTACATCATTAGAATTACCTTGTCTGTAACCCTACTAGATAAATATTGAATGTCGTCATAGTTTTATATTAGAGCTATGACGTGAATAGAAAAAAACGAAATTATATTGTTGTTTCTGAAGACGTCATGAAATAATATCATTGCGCTATGACGTCAATAAAATCATTACGCTGTGACATCATAATTACTATATAAGAAGCGTCAGAACTGTAAATGTTCACATTCATAATTACATAATGGTTTCAATCAAGTAAGCTGCACGCAAATTGAAAAAACAGTACTACACAAACAACAGAGATAGTATCTTGAAAAGAAAAAAGTAAAGGTATTCAACCGACCAGGCATATCGAGAAGTAATCAAACAAAACAACAAGATGTATTATCACAATAATGAAGATTAAAGACATATAAAAATTGAGACAGCCAAACAAAAGATCAAGGAACGGTATGGGAATGATGAAGATTACAGAGAAGCAACAATTGAGCAGGCAAGACAAAAGAGCAAGGAACGGTATGATAATGATGAATATTACAGAGAAGCGAGAATCCGGGTTGCAGCGGTAGCTAGCAACCTAGTAAGAGACGATCACGTCCAATGTTAAGAAATATAAAAACCCATAATTCCTAACAAAGGAGTCAGATCAAAACAAAAAGTAGACCATTAGAACCGCCTTGTCTGAAACCCCTGTATAGAAAACTTTCTGTCCCTTGGCTTGAACAGCAAGGGAAATATATTGGCTTGAAAATCAAGAAAAGTGGCAGCTACTACAACATTCTTCCTAAACGGGATATTTTTTTCTTTTTTTCTTTGTTTCCAGAGATAGCTTGGCACTGGAACATCGTAGAGGGTTGTTCAATAGCTCATTGAAAGGAAATTAATTGGGTTAAAAACCTTTTGTAACTTAAATAAATTATTTCTAAAAGAGAATAAATTTTTCCACCAAAAACTGCATTTTTGATATCTTTTCACACTGCAGTCTTTCAAACATTACATTATTATAATAAAGAACGACCTCTTTCCTATACTAAATTTTATAGGCCGCTTAACTATAGCATAGGCTAGTACAGTTATTATATTTATCCGGGTTGCAGCGGTAGCTAGCAACCTAGTAAGAGACGATCACGTCCAATGTTAAGAAATATAAAAACCCATAGCTCCTAAAAAGGAGTCAGATCAAAACAAAAAGTACACCATTAGAACCGCCTTGTCCGAAAACCCTGTATAGGAAACTTTCTGTCCCTTGGCTTGAACAGCAATGGAAATATATTGGCTTCAAAATCAAGAAAATTGACTTTAACCACGTTATTCTCCCCAAACGGGATATTTTTTTCTTTTTTCTTTTTTTTTTCTTTTGTATCCAGAGATAGCTTGGCACTGGAACATCGTAGAGGGTTGTTCAATAGCTCATTTTAAAGGAAATTAATTGGGTTAAAAATCTATAGTAACTAAAATAAATTATTTCTAAAAGAGAATAAATTTTTCCAATAAAAACTGTATTTTTGATGCAGTGACGTCATAATTACTATATAAGAAACGTCAAAACTGTAAATGGTCTCATTCATGAATACATAATTATAATAAAGATCGAACTCTTCCCTATACTAACTTGCATACGCAACTTCACTATAGTTAATATAGTTAAGATTACAGTATTTATATTATACATCATTATAAATTATAAAAGGTTCAAATATTCGAAGATTATAGAGTTAAAAATTTTCCCACACCGGGAATCGAACCCGAGCCTGTTTTATAGTAAAGAACGAACTCTTGCCCTTAGTTACCTATGTCTTGTCAAAATAGCTAATTAATTTCACCTGATTTTGTTTTAAAAATAATTCCCATACTGGGATTCGAACCCAAGCCAATTGGTTGAAAGCCAACTATCCTAAACCACTAGACCATATGAGATATGTGTAAAAAGCTAATTAATTGTTTTATGATATCCGGGTTGTTATTATAATAAAGAACGACCTCTTGCCTATACTAAATTTTATACGCCACTTAATAATAGTATAGGTTAGTACTTCAACAGATAGCATGGCACTGGAACATCGTAGAGAGTTGTTCAATGGCTCATTTTAAAGGAAATTAATGGGGTTAAAAACCTTTTGTAATTAAAACAAATGATTTTTATTACATTAAGAAATTTTAATTATGTTCCTTAAGAAATCATCATAAGTGAAAATTTCCCATACAGAAATTGAACTCAAACCTACTGGGTGAGAGCTATCCCAACCTCTAGACCATATAGGATATATTAAAATATCTGATTAATGAAGTTAATGCTAAAGAACAAACTATAAGCCTAGTTTGCTGCCTGATTATTTGAGGATCGTCTCTTACTATTCCAAAGAAGAAAAAGCCGTAGGCTTTTTCCTGTTTGTAATTTATTTCATAATAAAGTATCCGGGTTGCAGTGGTAGCTAGCAATCCGGGTTGCAGCGGTAGCTAGCAACCTAGTAAGAGACGATCAC
Source organism: Artemia sp. Qi Xiang Cuo (assembly GCF_049724085.1). Taxonomy (NCBI): domain Eukaryota; kingdom Metazoa; phylum Arthropoda; class Branchiopoda; order Anostraca; family Artemiidae; genus Artemia; species Artemia sp. Qi Xiang Cuo. The sequence goes on along the minus strand of NC_142795.1, from coordinate 91,626,965 downwards.
GTCCAATGTTAAGAAATATAAAAACCCATAGTTCTTAAAAAAAGAGTCAGATCAAAACAAAAAGTACACCATTAGAACCGCCTTGTCCGAAACCCCTGCATAGTAAAATTTCTGTCCCTTGGCTTGAACAGCAAGGGAAATATATTGGCTTGAAAATCAAGAAAAGTGGCAGCTACTACAACATTCTGCCTAAACGGGATATTTTTTTCTTTTTTTCTTTTTTTTTCCTTTTTTTGTATCCAGAGATAGCTTGGCACTGGAACATCGTAGAGGGTTGTTCAATAGCTCATTTTAAAGGAAATTAATTGGGTTAAAAATCTATAGTAACTAAAATAAATTTTTTCTAAAAGAGAATAAATTTTTCCACCAAAAACTGCATTTTGATGTCTTTTCACACTGCAGTCTTTCAAACATAATCGTATACCAGCGGTAAGAATTGAACCCACGCCTCTGAAGAGACTGGTGGCTAACACCAGTGCCTTGGACCACTCGGCCAGGCTGCCTCTCATAAATAAATATATATGTGAATTTGGGTTGCAGCAGTAGCTAGCAACCTAGTAATAGACGATCAGTCCAATGCTAAGAAATATAAAAACCCAAAACTCCTAAAAATAGAGTCAGATCAAAACAAAAGTACATCATTAGATTATAATAAAGAACGACCTCTTGCCTATACTAAATTATATAGGCCACTTAACTATAGTATAGGTTAGTAAATTTACATTAAAAGACGATCACTGAAATAACAAACCATTCCATACATTGGACTTTGTTAGCTACTAATTGATTGTTTGAGTTTCATCTCTTACTATTTAAAAGAAGAAAAAGCCCTAGGCTTTTTCCTGTTTGTATTTATAGTTAAAAAACGAACTCAAGTCCAAAGAAACTGAACCCTGTGGTACATTCACATTATCTTCATTATTTTAGCTAGAATATAATAAAGATCAAACTCTTCCCTATACTAACTTCCATACGCAACTTCACTATAGTTAAGATTATAATAAAGATCGAACTCTTCCCTATACTAACTTGCATAGGCAACTTCACTATAGTGAAGATTACAGTATTTATATTATACATCATTATAAATTATAAAATGTTTGAATGTTCGAAGATTATAGAGTTAAAAATTTTCCCACACCGGGAATCGAACCCGGTTCTCCTAAGTGAAAGTTACCTATCCTAGCCACTAGACCAAATGGGACCAAAAACAAGTATGATTTAAGAACCACATGCATATTATTATTTCACCATACCAATTATAATAAGGCCAATACAAAATCGTCGAATTGCAACCTTAATTTTGACACATCAGTTAAATCTTCATCAGACTTAAAAACTGTTTTGCTAGTTTTGCAGTAAAGAATTACATTAAAAGACGATCACTGAAATAACAAACCATTCCATACATTGGACTTAGTTAGCTACTTGATTGTTTGAGTTTCGTCTCTTACTATTTAAAAGAAGAAAAAGCCGTAGGCTTTTTCCTGTTTGTATTTATAGTTAAAAAACGAACTCAAGTCCAAAGAAACTGAACACTGTGGTTCATTCATATTATCTTTACAGTAAAGAACGATCTCTCTCCCATAGTAACTGATATGTTACATTAAAAGACGATCATTGGAACAAAAAGTTATTGTATGCATTGGACTTACAAAAGATTACAAAAGACACCAATAAAAATATTGGTGAAGGATACAACTCATGGTACATCACAATAAAGAACGACACCTAGCCCATGCTAACTGACACATAAATAGGGATTATGTAATTTCCATCAGTATCATGGCTGTAAATATGGCTGAAACTTAGTAAAGAATCCGGGTTGCATCGGTAGCTAGCAACCTAGTAAGAGACATTACATTTAAGAACGAACTGTTCCCTATAGTAATTGAAGTAATAAAAGCAATCATTATATACATGATTATTTTAATATCCGGGTTGAAGCGGTAGCTAGCAGCCTAGTAAGTGACGATCACGCCCCATAGTAAAAGATAAAATAACTCAAAGCTCCTAAAAAGAGTGTCAGATCAAAACAGTTTTGTTTTGAAGCATAAGTTTGGAAGTTTGAAAGTTTTGAAGTATACAATTAGAACTACAATGTCCAAAACTCTATATAGGAAAACTTACAGTCCCTTGGCTTGAACAACAAGGAAAATATACTGGCTTGAAAATAAAGAAAAGTGGCTGAAGCCACGATATTCTGCACATATCCGGGTTGCAGCGGTAGCTAGCAACCTAGTAAGAGACGATCACGTCCAATGTTAAGAAATATAAAAACACATAGTTCCTAACAAAGGAGTCAGATCAAATCCGGGTTGCAGCGGTAGCTAGCAATCCGGGTTGCAGCGGTAGCTAGCAACCTAGTAAGAGACGATCACGTCCAATGTTAAGAAATATAAAAACCCATAGTTCGTAAAAAAAGAGTCAGATCAAAACAAAAAGTACACCATTAGAACCGCCTTGTCCGAAACCCCTGCATAGTAAAATTTCTGTCCCTTGGCTTGAACAGCAAGGGAAATATATTGGCTTGAAAATCAAGAAAAGTGGCAGCTACTACAACATTCTGCCTAAACGGGATATTTTTTTCTTTTTTTTTTTCTTTTTTTTTTCTTTTTTCTTTTCCACAGATAGCTTGGCACTGGAACATCGGAAAGGGTTGTTAAATAGCCCATTTTAAAGGAAATTAATTGGGTTAAAAATCTATAGTAACTAAAAAAAATTATTTGTAAAAGAGAATAAATTTTTCCACCAAAAACTGCATTTTTGATGTCTTTTCACACTGCAGTCTTTCAAACATAATCGTATACCAGCGGTAAGAATTGAACCCACGCCTCTGAAGAGACTGGTGGCTAACACCAGTGCCTTGGACCACTCGGCCAGGCTGCCTCTCATAAATAAATATATATGTGAATTTGGGTTGCAGCAGTAGCTAGCAACCTAGTAATAGACGATCAGTCCAATGCTAAGAAATATAAAAACCCAAAACTCCTAAAAATAGAGTCAGATCAAAACAAATTATAATAAAGATCGAACTCTTCGCTATACTAACTTGCATAGGCAACTTCACTATAGTTAAGATTACAGTATTTATATTATACATCATTATAAATTATAAAAATTTTCCCACACCGGAATCGAACCCGGCCCTGTTAAGTGAAAGTTAACTATCCTAGCCAATAGACCATATGGGACCACAAAGAAGTATGATTTAAGAGCCATATGCATATTATGATTTCACCATACCAATTATAATAAGGCCAAAACAAAATCGTCGACTTGCAACCTTACTTTTGACACATTAGTTAAATCTTCATCAGACTTAAAAAATGTTTTGCTAGTTTTACATGATCCGGGTTGCAGCGGTAGCTAGCAACCTAGTAAGAGACAATCACGTCCAATGTTAAGAAATATAAAAACCCATAGTTCCTAAAAAAGGAGTCAGATCAAATTCAAAAGTACACCATTAGAACCGCCTTGTCCGAAACCCCTGTATAGTAAACTTTCTGTCCCTTAGCTTGAACAGCAAGGGAAATATATTGGCATGAAAATCAAGAAAAGTGGCAGCTACTACAACATTATGCCTAAACGGGATATTTTTTTCTTCTTTTGTATCCAGAGATAGCTTGGCACTGGAACATCGTAGAGGGTTGTTCAATAGCTCATTTTAAAGGAAATTAATTGGGTTAAAAATCTTTTGTAACTAAAATAAATTATTTCTAAAAAAGAATAAATTTTTCCACCAAAAACTGCATTTTTGATGTGTTTTCACACTGCAGTCTTTCAAACACAATCGTATACCAGCGGTAAGGTTTGAACCCACGCCTCCGAAGAGACTGGTGGCTAACACCAGTGCCTTAGACCACTCGGCCAGGCTGCTTCTCATAATTTGGGTTGCAGCAGTAGCTAGCAACCTAGCAAGAGACGATCAGTCCAATGCTAAGAAATATAATCTGGGTTGCAGCGGTAGCTAGCAACCTAGTAAGAGACGATCACGTCCAATGATAAGAAATATAAAAACCCATAGTTCCTAAAAAAGGAGTCAGATCAAAACAAAAAGTACACCATTAGAACCACCTTGTCCGAAACCCCTGTATAGGAAACTTTCTGTCCCTTGGCTTGAACAGCAAGGGAATTACAGTAAAGAACGATCTCTCTCCCTTACTAACTGATGTATGGTGGTTCCAGGTGTAGTTACATAAAGGACAAATATAGCTCATCAAAATGGCGTTTGTCAATTATCCGAATTGCAGCGGTAGCTAGCAACCTACTTTAGGTTGCAGTGGTCGCTAACATCCTAGTAAGAGACGATCACGTCCAATGTTACGAAATATAAAAATTCAGTTCCTAAAACACGAGTCAGATCAAAACAAAACCGCCTTGTCCGATACTTGATTGCTTGGGGATCGTCTCTTACTATTTCAAAAAAGAAAAAGCCGTAGGCTTTTTCCTGTTTGTAATGATATAGCATAAAAAGAAACCCAAGTTGTAACTGACGTCATCCTGTTTGTTTATTACAGTAAAGAACGATCTCTCGCCCATAGTAACTGGTATATTATTACATTAAAACGCGATCATTGGAATAACAAATCATTTTATATATTTGAGTTGTTTATTTACTTTATTGTTTGAGGTTCATCTCTTTCTGTTTCAAAGAATCCGGGTTGCAGCGGTCGCTAGCAACCTAGTAAGGGACAATCAAGTCCAATGTTAAGAAATATAAAAAGACATAACATGAAAAGACAATCATTAGAATAGCACACCATTGCATTCAATGGACTAAGTTAGCAACTTGATTATTTGAGGTTAGTCTCTTACTATTTTAGAGATGAAAAAGCCGTAGTTTTTTCTGGTTTGTTCATGTAGAATAGAACAAAACCCAGTTGTAACTGACGTCATTACATAAAAGCTCGAATTAGTTCATTAAAACTGTTCAAACAGTTCTCAAAATAAAAAGTACACCATTAGAACCGCCTTGTCCAAAACCCCTATAAAGGAAACTTACCGCCCTTTGGCTTGAATAGTTAGTAACCTAATTAAAAGACGATCATTCAAATAACATATAATTGCATATTTTGGACTTAGTTAGCTGCTCGATTTCTTGAAAAAAAATACAGCAAAGAACCACATGCCAATGTTAAATGAAATAATCTATTTAAAATATAAATTCAAACACATATCTTTTTAAAGTTGATTATATAAGGTATGTTAAATAAAATCTGGGTTGCAACTGTAGCTAGCAACCTAGTTAAAGACGACCACGCCCCATATTAAAAACTAAAGTAACTCATAATTCCCGAAAATAGATTCAGATCAAAACAAGAAGTACACTGTTAGAACCGCCTTTTCCGAAACAGCCATATAGCAAACTTACCGTCCCTTGGCTTGAATGGGGAGAAAGAAACGGAAAAACAAACCTGCTTTCTATGCGGAATACCTTGGTTCAGCCACTTTTCTTTATTTTTGAACTGATATATTTTCCTTGTTTTTCAAGCCAAGGGGCAGTTAGTTTCCTAAATAGGAGTATTGGAGAATAATATTCTAATAGCGTACTTAGCTTTATGTGATTGTAGTTTTAGGAATAATGGGCATTTTTTTAACTATGGGCATGGTCGTCTTGGTTGCTAGTTACTTTCTGACACCCTGATATTTTGAAAAAAACTGGAGAGCGAAAAAAAATGTCTTTCCTAGATGATTAAGGAATGGTAAACACTATATTTCTAAGTCATTCTTATTTCATTGTCTAAGCAAGGTTAAACAATAAAGGATGATGGTTTCATCTTTCAACAGAATAAGTTTAACAAAAATCACATTTTTTGGCATGTTTACTATTTGCATAAGCAAGTTAAAAGCATTTTCTGTGAACAATGGATGGTCCAGACTCATCGTATTCCTGCTTAGAAATCCACATCTGTTGAAATGTTGAGAGGGAAGCTAAGATAGATCCACCGATCCATACGGTGTATTTACGCTCAGGAGGGGCAATAACTTTTACCTTCATGGTGGATGGTGCAAGGGTAGTTATTTCCTTTTGCATTCTGTCAGCAATCCTAGGGAACATGGTAGAACCACCAGACAAAACGATGCTGCCATAGAGATCCTTTCTTATGTCAACGTCGCATTTCATGATACTTTTGTACGTTGTTTCGTGAATCCCGTCAGACTCCATACCGAGAAAAGATGGCTGGAATAAGACTTCTGGGCATCTGAATCTCTCATTACCTACATTGATGACCTGACCATCAGGCAGCTCAGTTCTGTTCAAGAGATGCTGAGCTGGCAGAAGTTGCCATCTCCTGTTCGAAGTCCAAAGCGACATAGCAAAGTTTTTCTTTGATATCACGAACGATTTCTCTTTCGGCAGTGGTGGTAAAGGAATATCCTCGCTCAGTTAAAATTTTCATCAAATAATCCGTCAAATCTCGACCAGCAAGGTCCAATCTCAAAATTGCATGTTGAATGGCATAACCTTCGTAGATGGGTACAGTATGTGAGACACCATCGCCAGAGTCAAGAACAATACCAGTGGTTCTTCCAGATGCGTAGAGGGATAGAACAGCTTGGATGGCAACATACATAGCAGGGGTGTTAAAATTTTCGAACATGATTTCAGTCATTTTTTCTCTGTTGGCTTTTGGGTTAAGAGGAGCCTCTGTGAGTAAAACTGGGTGCTCTTCTGGGGCAACGCGAAGTTCATTGTAGAAGGTATGATGCCAAATCTTTTCCATATCGTCCCAATCTGTGACAATTCCATGCTCTACAGGATACTTAAGTCTCAAAATTCCCCTTTTTGCTTGAGCGTCATCGCCTACATAAGCATCCTGGCTGCCTGAATTAATCATCACTCCCGTATGTTTTGGACGTCCAATCACAGCAGGAAACATTGCTTTTGGGGCATCATCTCCTGAAAATCCTGCTTTACAAATACCTGATCCATTATCAATAACAATTGCAACTAAAGCTTCTGTCATATTTTTTTCAAATGTCTTAGTAATTACTATAATATGACGTTACAAGCTTAAGTACCGTATCGAGTTGCAAATTCCTAACAAAAAATAAAACTAATTTTAAAATTTTCAGATATTTTTCCAGTTTGAAATAAAAAATAAAAAGTATTGCTCGGAAACCATAAAAATTTTTGCAGTTTACAAAGTAACCTTAATGATTCTGAACTGAAAACTATAATAAAAAATTGAATTTCTTTTCTACAAAAGATACGCACTTTAGAAGTTGAGCCATATACAGTTTGATTCCAGGAGATAGTTATAACTTTGAAGTAAGAGATGGAATGAAACTTTTGTTGATGAAATTGAACCTACAACAAAACTATTTTAAAAATTTCAGGTATTTCTCTATTTTGAAACAAAAAAATTAATATTATTTCTCAGACACCATAAATATTTTTGCACTTTACATAATAACCTTAGCGATTCTTAACTGAAAACTAAAATAAAATAAGAAATTGAAATTCTTTTCTACGAAAATGTAGCACAAAACATAGGGTACGCACTTTAGAAATTGAGCCAAAAAAAGTTTGGTTCCAGGAGACAATTATAGCTTCGAAGTAAGCGACTAAATAAAAGTTTCATTTATTAAATCGAACAAAAAAACGAAGCTAATTTCAAAATTGTCAGGTACTTTCCTAGTTTGAATTAAAAAATTAATATTATTTCTCAGATACCATAAATATTTTTCCAGTTTGCATCATAATATTAGCGATTATGTACTGATGCAATTATAGCTAACACTATAATATCGCATTTACTTTTGTGCCATATTTGGTTAGAGTCTAGTATTATGACATCATTCATCTATCTTATACATGATTGTACGTCATGATATCAAGGAAGGGCTCAAATTCTCTACGTTTAGAAGACAAATGACAGTGAGAATCTATATATAGAAGCCTGCCGCGTGCCCATTACCGGGGCCTGGTGGCGTTTGAAAAATTGAAGATTTTCATACATTGAGAAATACATTAAATTGGTTCAAGAGCGATAAATTGATAATTGCAAAAATAACTGTATATATTGGAAAAGGGATTAAAACAGTCCTAAAACCCTAAAATCGAAAACCAAAAGTTTGAAGATTAGTAGAAATCGTAGTTAGAAATTGGACTTGCTGTAATAATCAAATGTTTATGAATAAATTCAGCATGAAAAGTCATTAAATTGCCTAAACAACAAAAAACTGGAAATTGCAACAATATTTGTATTTTAACAAGGCATTACAACAATTCTAAAAACTTATGAGAATAGAAAACCAAAAGTCTGAAGCTTAGTAGAAATCATTTTTAGAAATCGGACTTGCTGTAATAATCAAATATTTATGAAAAGATTCAATATTAAAAGACATTAAATTGCCTTAAGAACAAAAAACTGATAATTGCAAAAGTTTTTGTATATGTTTTAACAAGGCATTACAAAAATTCTAAAGCCTCTGAAAAGAAAACCAAAAGTTTGAAGCTTAGTAGAAATTGTTTTAAGAAATCAGACTTACTTTAAAAATCAAATATTTTTTATTAAACTGCAGTATGAAAAGATACTATAATAAAGAACGAATGCTTGCTCATAGTAACTGAAATATTAATTAAATGTAGTAGCTCTAGCTTTAGTGGCAGCATTATTATCGGTAAACTTTTCTAGAGTATGGTGCAATAATTGACTAACTTACATGCTTTATTCTCTGAAATTCGTCTCTTACTACTGAAACTTAGAAAAAGCCGTAGGCTTTTTTCCTGTTTGTAATTTCAACAAAAAATTAAACCAATTTAAAATTTTTCGGGTATTTTTCCAGTTTAAATTAGAAGGTTAAAGTTATTGTTCAGATACCATAAATGTTTTGCAGTTTATAACTTTGTGGATTCTGAACTAAAACTAAAATAAAATAAAAATTTGATTTTTTTAATATTTACGTAACGTCACTCATTACGTCATATATGGTTATTAGTACGCAATCTGTGTTATATTATATAAGGAATCATATTTAATTTGATCAATAATGTCATAATCGTAAGTTGTATCCAGGTCGTCTCTTACTATTCCAATTAAGAAAAATCCTTAGGATTTTTTCTGTTTGTACTTTTTCAAGACAAGACTCAAATAGTCTGTGCTTAGAAGACAAGCGGCAGTAAGAATATATATATATAGAAGCTTGCCGTGTGCCGAGTCCCGGAACCTGGTATGATAATATATATACTTCGGATTACAAGGAAGTTTAACAAGGGGTTACAACAATTCCAAAACCTTAACATGGAAACCAAAAGTCTGAAGCTTAGTATAAATCGTCGTAAGAAATCAAACTTGCTGTATTAATTAGATATCTCTGAATAGACTGCAGTATGAAAAAAATATTGACTTGCGGAAAGAGCAAGAAACGCATAACTGCAAAAATATGTCGATATATTTTAAGAAGGGATTAAATCAGTTCACAAACCTTAAAAAATACAACCAAAATTTTGAAGCTTAGGACAGATCGTTGTTAGAAGTTGGACTTGCAGTAATAAGCAAATATCTTTGAATAGACTTTAGTATTAGGAGAGATTTTAATTGTGTAAAGAACAAAAAAACTCCTCATTGCAAAAATGCCTGTATATAATTTAACAGGGGACTACAACAATAAAAAACATTAAACAATAAAACCAAAAGTTTTAAGCTTTTTAGAAATCGTTATTAGAAATCAGACTTTTCAGTAATAATCAAATATCTTTAAATATACCGTATTACGAAAAAAAATCATTTTATTGCGTAAAGAGCAAAAAACTGGTAATTAAAAAAATATTTGTATATACTTTAACAATGGATTGCAACAATTGAAAAACCTTTCAAAATTAAACCAAAAGTTTGAAGCCTAGTAGAAATTATTGTTAGAAACCGGACATTCTGTAATAATCAAATATTTTTGAATAGATTGCAGTAAGAAAAGACATTTATTTAAGAAAAAAGCAAAAAATTTCTAATTGCAAAAATATTTGTATATATTTTAAAAAGAGATTGCAACAATTAAAAAATCTTATAAAATCTAGATTACAGTAAAAAAAACATTTATTTGTGAAAAGAGCTAAAAAAGGGTAATTGCAAAAATATTATGTATTTTAACAAGGGAGTATAACAATACAAAAACCTTAAAAAATAAAACTAAACTTTTGAATCCTAGGTAGTAATCGTTGTCGGAAATTGGACTTGCTTTAATAACCAAATATCTTTGAAAATACTTCGGAATGAAAAGACAACAAATTGCCTGTGGTTAGAAGACAAGTGACAATAAGAATCCTAATAAAGAATCCATATATAGAAGCTTTCCGCTTGCGAAGTGCACGCAGATATCAAATATCTTCGAATAGATCTTTTTATGAAAAGAAATTTAATAGCTAAAACAGCAAGAAAACTGATAATTGCAAAAATATCTTTATATGTTTTAACAAGGGATTACCATAATTCAAAAACCTTAAAAATAAAACTAAAAAGTTGAGGCTTAATATAAATCAGTAGAAAGGCCTCATGAGCTCGTGACGGGCACCCCTGCTGCCACCTACAACTTTTTTTAACACCAAATTTGGGCATAGCCTCCCTAGGGAGAACACGTGGTTAATGGGGTCAATGACCTAAATTTCCAAAGGTGTTGATGTTGTTGTTGATGTTTTAAGTACACGCTCTCAGCGAATGTCAAGGTCGATGTTGTTGCTGTTGTTGTAAGTGCACGCTCTCAGCGAATGTCAAGGTCGATTTATTTGTTGTTGTTGTTGTAAGTGCACGCTCTCAGCGAATGCCAAGAGTTTCCAGAAATAGGAAACATTTAGATCACGTGTTTCCTTCTCAGCCAATCAGCGAGTCAGATACATCTTCCTTATCAACCAATCAGAGGGCTTGTTATATATTAGCGGCGGAGTGAATATGAGGAAAGGATTTTTGCTATAGTTTTTATTAGTCTGTGAATAGAATTCAAAGGAGTGAGAACAGTTTTGACTTTACTCATTTGGATATATATTTGTGTTGATGATGACGAGTGGAATGTTTACACTATTAGAAGTTGATAGTGGAGTTGATAGCAATAATACAAGAGCAACAAACATTGCGGTGGAAATCACGAGAGGATCGCGACTTTGCCTGGAATGGGGTGCAGCATGTGCAATATATATAACGTCCTTGAGCAAATTTAAATTAGAGCAACAATCATGTTTTACCGCTAAAGCTGACATAGTACGTGTGAATGAAATTAAATGGGCTTTAAGTGTATTGGTAAAGCGAAATGAAGACACCAAACTGTGTTGCTAATTGTACAAGGTCTATATTATAGTTGTTGTTATAATTATTGAAAAAAACTTTTTTGAAAGCAGATACATTCTCTATCTTTTCTGGTCAGGGCTAACTTTTAAGGGTCAGTTTAGAGTCAGCAGTCGGAGTGAAAGGACTGAAAAATGAATAAAATTGAGAAAGAGAGAATTAGGTCAAATCTAGTGTTTATGGAAAAACATTTGATTTTGGATGACGATTTTCTAGAGTTATCTCTTAAACGCAGGATATTCTCTTGTCAGGGAACAATTGACAATATAATGAAGAGTGATTCTCCCCCATTGGACTATTGTAAGAAACTTTTAAAATGTGACTCAAGTGGTTATAGCCAGTTTATGGATATATAAAATGGAACAAGGCAGAATCATATTGTGGATATACTTTTGAGAACATTGCCAATGAATTCAATGTAGATGGCTCCTCCGTCGAAAGAGGTAACGTCACGGAGTTACTGCTCTCCCCCATGTCCCCTTACTGAATTTATCGCGCGAAGATGCTCAGTGTTGTTGTAGCTCTATGTGAGTTGACATCAGAAACCAGAATATGTTCTATACATGCCAATTGTACTTTTATAATCTTGGCAATTAGAACCAGTATGAGACTTGTATAATTATTCATGACTATAGTGAAAAGTGCAAACTATTTAATCCTTGTAAATTACATAGAGGCTATGCAGTACAAATTAAAGGATGTAATTCATGTCTTGAAGAGGTGTATGACTCTCACCCTAGAGGGCACCTGTGCTCCAATTGTCACCTTGCTGAATGTGATCAGTGGGAGAATACTTACCCCGCTATGATTGGAAAGAATCCCAAACGTGATTTTAGTTTATTTCTACGAGATTGGTATCGTCGTGGATTTAAATTATTCTGGGAAGAGGAATCTGGTCTACGATTCAACTGTTGGGGTAACAAGACAATTTGGTTTCTACGTCATCATTGTGATGACACTGCCTACTATGACTATAATTCAAGTGATTTTTATTTGGCATTTACCGATTGTGATTCACCATTTGAAAACACTGAATGTGATATTGCTTCAAATAGACAGATTGAAATTCATGAATTTCATAATATGAAAGCAAATAGTATCATTGATTGTACAAAGAGATATGACAAAAGTGAAGTTATATAGTGGTCCTTAAAATGTGACCCTGACTTTTTATTCAACCACGACCAATATATAGTGAATCAAAATAATTTACCGGCATTAGTGGTTCATGAAAGTCGCCTATACATCGAAAAAAAAATCTAAAGTGAATATGTTAAGACATGATTGTATATATATATATGCATTTTATTAATAAACAAATTCACAAACATTTTTTAAGCACTTTACTCTTAGGGCACAGAAATCAATACTGTATAGGTCTGAGAGGATATTTTCCACTAGAAAGTCGTTCAGACGAGGATTGTCAACATAAATGTGGAGAAACTGCTTGTAAGTATAGCCGCGACATCGGAACACAAAATATATTAGTGCATGGAAGCCGCAGCTTTTAGTCGTTAGATCCTGCACCCTCTTCCGACTTTGAATAATAGTTTTCCCGCTGCTCTCAATATATTTGGTGATGTGAGGCGTGTAGAATGTATAGGGAAGACCAAGAGGATCAAAAAATTCAATCGTCTTCATTGTTTGAAAGATGCACAGCCAATGACCCGTCAGCACAGTCGACGGACTGCTATTAACAATAATCACAGTATTGATGACACTTTGAATTTTTCCAAGAAAGTCCGAGGGTATACAATAGGATTTGTACTGGGACATGTAGGGGTCTATATTAAATACACTGATTATTTGACTGGTGTTCATGGCGCCAAGTCTAGTAGAACACTGCCTTCGGGAGTGATTTCCCAATAGGTTTCATATTGATTTAGTGAGATTAGTGCAATACTCTCAGCCAATGGGTCGGCAATTGTACACTCTAAACGCACACTCCCTGTACGTACTATACTCATATCCTGTGTACCTGACAAATCCAGTACAATGATACCATTTGTTTTAGCAAACATATCTTCGGTTATACCATTTTCAAATAGTTGCGAATCATGATCTAGGGTTTGCAAGGTCAACTCGTACAATGTTCTATAGAATTTATCAAATGATAGATTGTAGAGTGGAATACCGTTTACTTTACACACAAAAGATAATAGTCCAAACATCTCGAAATTATGTGGGCATTCAGTCCACAATCCTCTTGCACTGGTGCTCTTTAAAAATGTCAAAGCGAGTTTTGACGGATTTTCACCATTGATAAAGGATGAATATGTGAAGGTGCGTGAGCCCATTGCAATATGACGCTGATTGGTGATTGTATGAGGAACAAGTAGTTTAATATTATCCGGGTTGCAGCGGTAGCTAGCATTCCGGGTTGCAGCGGTAGCTAGCAACCTAGTAAGAGACGATCACGTCCAATGTTAAGAAATATAAAAACCCCTAACTCCTAAAAACAGAGTCAGATCAAAACAAAAAGTACACCATTAGAACCGCCTTGTCCGAAACCCCTATAAAGGAAACTTACCGCCCTGCGGCTTGAATAACAAAGAAAATATATTGGCTTGATAATCAAGAAAATTGACTTTAACCACGTTATTCTCCACAAACGGGATATTTTTTTCTTTCTTTCTTTTCCACAGATAGCTTGGCACTGGAACATCGTAGAGAGTTGTTCAATGGCTCATTTTAAAGGAAATCTCTAGATCTAGCGCTATTTGTACTTAATTTTTTTTTTAATTAATTTTTTTTACGAAAAACTTAATTTTTATATACAATATTAATCAATGACGTCATAGTCTTTGGATGTAGCTAGTAATACATAAAGTCTGGATCATCGAATTAAAGCTGAAACTAAGTAAAGAACAATTATGCCTCCATATATTCACAGTGATCTATAAAATTTCCCATTACATCTATAAACTGTTCCACAGTTGCCGGTTCATACCTTGGAAGCTTTTCACTAAACATGCAACATTTCTTGTTCCACAGTTGCCGGTTCATACCTTGGAAGCTTTTCACTAAACATGCAACATTTCTTTTGGATATTACTATGAAGTTTTGCGAAATTATCTCTAGCTGACTTTTCAACAAAATCCATTCTTTCAGAGATAATTTTAATCTTTAATTTTGAATATTTTTTGTAATCCAGGTAAAAAATTCGTAAAATTTTTCTAAATTTACTAAGATCAGCCAGCATTGTTGCCATGTTTTTGGACTTCTGAATATAATTTTTAATTTTGCCCTTATGCGTTCTTTGCAGCTTGTGTAAACTGCAAAATATCCATGGTATCCGAGCAATAGTTTGAATATTTCAATTCAAGCTAAAAAATTTTACATTAAAAGACGATTATTGGAATAACGAACAATTGTATACATTGGAATTAGTTAGCTACTTGATTGTTTGAGGTTCGTCTCTTACTATTTCAAAGAAGAAAAAGCCGTAGGCTTTTTCTCGTTTGTAATCAGTTTTTTATCCGGGTTGCAGCGGTAGCTAGCAACAAAAACCGATATAGTTCATCATAAATAGTATTTGTCAATTAGGTATAATAAACAACGACCTCTTGCCTATACTAAATTTTATAGGCCACTTAACTATAGTAGCATAAAGGATCGATACTGTAATTGGGAACTATAAGAGATCGACCCCCAGTGGCCTTGAATCCGGGTTGCAGCGGTAGCTAGCAACCTAGTAAGAGACGATCACCTCCAATGTAAAGAAATATAAAAACCCCCAAATCCTAAAAAAATAGTCAGATCAAAACAAAAAGTACACCATTAGAACCGCCTTGTCCGAAACCTCTATAAAGGAAACTTACCGCCCTTTGGCTTGAATAACAAAGAAAATATATTGGCTTGAAAATCAAGCAAATTGACTTTTAACACGTTATTCTCCACAAACGGGATATTTTTTTCTTTCCGCTTGATTTTCCTTCTCAGCTAGCTGGGCACTGGAAAATCATAGAGAGCTGTATAATAGCTCATTTTAAAGGAAATTGCAACATCTAGTGCCTTTTGTAATTAAAAATAAAATACTTTTTAAAGTAGAATCATTTTTGTCAAAAAAATTGCATTTTTGATGTATTTTCATCCGGGTTGCAGCGGTAGCTAGCAACCTAGTAAGAGTACAGTAAAGAACGATCTCTCGCCCATAGTAACTGATATTACATAAAGGCTCGATCATCGAATTTAAGCTGAAACTAAGTAAAGGACAATTATGCCTCCATATATTCACAGTGATGTATAAGATTTCCCATTATATAAAGTAAAGAACGATCTCTCATGCATAGTAACGGATATATGGTGGTTCCAGGGGTAGTTACTTGAGGTTCGTCTCTTACTATTTCAAAGAAGAAAAAGCCATAGGTTTTTTCCTGTTTGTAATGATATAGCATAAATCCAGGTTACAGCGGTAGCTAGATAAACAAAAAAATCGCGAAGAAAGGAAGAAAACGAGGACAATTAACAGCCAGTGAAAAATTGAAAAATTATGCAAATATTTCGGTCAAGACCTCCGCTTGACCGTCCTCAGTGCAGAATAAAACTGATAAAAATATAA
The DNA here is from genome assembly GCF_049724085.1 of Artemia sp. Qi Xiang Cuo. NCBI lineage: Eukaryota > Metazoa > Arthropoda > Branchiopoda > Anostraca > Artemiidae > Artemia > Artemia sp. Qi Xiang Cuo. Next base: position 91,611,122 of record NC_142795.1, on the reverse strand, counting down.
AAACCAAACCTTAAAATAAAAACACCAAACTAAAATTAGACGACCCTTTCCAAAGAAACTGAACACTGTGGTTCATTCATATTATCCGGGATGCAGCGGTAGCTAGCAACCTAGTAAGAGACGATCACCTCCAATGTTAAGAAATATAAAACCCCCCAACTCCTAAAAAAAAAAGTCAGATCAAAACAAAAAGTACACCATTAGAACCGCCTTGTCCGAAACCCCTATAAAAGAAACGTACCGCCCTTTGGCTTGAATAACAAAGAAAATATATTGGCTTGAAAATTAAGAAAATTGACTTTAACCACGTTATTCTCCACAAACGGGATATTTTTTTCTTTCCGCTTGATTTTTCTCCTCAGCTACCTGGGCACTGGAAAATCATAGAGAGCTGTATAATAGCTCATTTTAAAGGAAATTGCAACGTCTAGTGCACTTTTGTAACTAAAAATAAATTACTTTTTAAAGTAGAATCAATTTTGTCAAAAAAATTGCATTTTTGATGTATTTTCATACTGCAGTCTTTTCAAAGTTATAGTAAAGAACGATCTCTTGCCTATACTAAATCTCATAGGCCACTTTACTATAGTAAAGGTTATCCGGGTTGCAGCGGTAGCTAGCAACCAAGTAAGAGACGATCAAGTCCAATGTTAAGAAATATAGAAAACCACAAATCCTAAAAAAATTAGGATCATCCGGGTTTATAATAAAGACCGACCTCTTGCCTATACTTAATGTTATACGCCACTTAATTATAGTAAAGGTTAGTAATTCCACAGATAGCTTGGCACTGGAACATCGTAGAGAGTTGTTCAATGGCTCATTTTAAAGGAAATTAATGAGGTTGAAAATTTTTCGTAATTAAAACAAATTTTTACATTAAAAGACGATCACTGAAATAGCAAACCATTCCATACATTGGATTTAGTTACTTGATTGTTTGAGTTTCGTCTCTTACTATTTAAAGGAAGAAAAAGCCGTAGGCTTTTTCCTGTTTTTATTTACAGTTAAAAAACGAACTCAAGCCCAAAGAAACTGAACCCTGTGGTTCATTCATATTATCTCCATTATTTTAGCTAGAATGTAAATAAACAAGTTTCTTTTTTAAATTTTTAATTTAAAGAATAGTGATTTTAATTCAACACATTAAAAGTTCTCCCCAACGGGGAATCGAACCCCGTTCTCCCATGTAACAAGTGGGCAGTGCTTACTATTAGACTATCGAAGACTTATAAAATGAAAGTTACATATAAGATATGATAATAATTTTTATCCGGGTTACAGCGGTAGCTAGCAAACTAGTAAGAGACGATCACATCCAATGTTAAGAAATATAAAAACCCATAGTTCCTAACAAAGGAGTCAGATCAAAACAAAAAGTACACCATTAGAACCGCCTTGTCTCAAGCCCCAGTATAGTAAACTTTCTGTCCCTTGGCTTGAACAGCAAGGGAAATATATTGGCTTGAAAATCAAGAAAAGTGGTAGCTACTACAACATTCTGCCTAAACGGGATATTATTTTTTTTTTCTTTTGTTTTCAGAGATCCGGGTTGCAGCGGTAGCTAGCAACCTAGTAAGAGACGATCACCTCCAATGTTAAGAAATATAAAACCCCCCAACTCCTAAAAAAAGAGTCAGATCAAAACAAAAAGTACACCATTAGAACCGCCTTGTCCGAAACCCCTATAAAGGAAACTTACCGCCCTTTGGATTGAATTACAAAGAAAATATATTGGCTTGAAAATCAAGAAAATTGACTTTAACCACGTTATTCTCCACAAACGGGATAGTTTTTTCTTTCCGCTTGATCTTTCTCCTCAGCCAGCTGGGCACTGGAAAATCATAGAGAGCTGTATAATAGCTCATTTTAAAGGAAATTGCTACATCTAGTGCCTTTTGTAATTAAAAATAAAATACTTTTTAAAGTAGAATCAATTTTGTAAAAAAAATTGCATTTTTGATGTATTTTCATTCTGCAGTCTTTTCAAAGATATTTGAATTTTGAAGCAATCAAACAGTTCATGGTAATGAACTCTATAGTAATAATAGCTACTTGTCTCAATAGTAACCGAAACTCCTGGAACAAAAATTTTCTTTTTTGGCTTAATCGCTAAAATTATTACGTAAACTGCAAAAATATTTATGATGCCTAATAAGTAATAGTAATTTTTAATTTAAACAACAAAAATACATGAAAATTCTAAAATTAGTTTTGCTTTTTGTCTCCTGGAAGAAATTTTTTTTTCATCTCAGTTCAAAGTTATTATTGTATCCTGGAACCAAACTTTTTTTGGTTTGTAAAACGTAAAGTACGTATCTCCATATTATTGTCTTATAATTCTAATTATTTTAGTTTTCAGTTCAGAATCGCTAAACTTATTATGTAAACTGCAAAAATATTTATAGTGTCTAACCAATAATACTAAATTTGTAATTCAAACAAGATAAATACCGGAAAATTTTAAAATTAGTTTTTTTTATGCTAGTTACATTAAAAGACGATCATTGGAATAACCAACAATGCATACATTGGAATTAGTTAGCTACTTGATTGTTTGAGGCTCGTCTCACTCTTTCAAAGAGGAAAAAGCCGTAGGCTTTTTCCTGTTTGTAATCAGTTTATTATCCTTATAATAAACAACGAACTCTTGCCTATACTAGATTAGATACTCAACTTAATTGTAGTTAATGATATAGTAATGATATGGTTTTTACATTAAGTCCAAGTTGCAGCGGTATACAGTAAAGAACGAACTTCAGCCTATATTAACGAATTACATTAAAGACGATTTTTAATCATTATAATAAAGAACGAACTCTTGCCTATACTAATACATAAATGATCGAAATATTTCATTATAAATGGGAAGTATGTAATCCGGGTTGCAGCGGTAGCTATCAACCTAGTAAGAGACGATCAAGTCCAATGTGAAGAAATAATAAAACTAATAGTTCCTAAAATTATAATCATAATAAAGAACGACCTCTTGCATATACTAAATTTTATAGGCAACTTAACAATATCCTGGTTGCAGCGGTAGCTAGCAACCTAGTAAGAGACGATCACGTCCAATGTTAAGAAATAAAAAAACCATAGCTCCTAAAAAAGGAGTCATATCAAAACAAAAGCACACCATTAGAACCGCCTTGTCCGAAACCCCTGTATAGTAAACTTTCTGTCATTTGTCTTGAATAACAAAGAAAATATATTGGCTTGAAAATCAAGAAAATTGACTCTAACCACGTTGTTCTCCACAAATGGCATATTTTTTTTCTCTTTTTTTTTGTTTCTTTTCCACAGATAGCTTAGCACTGGAACATCGTAGAGAGTGGTTCAATAGCTCATTTTAAAGAAAATTAATTGGTTTAAAAATCTTTAGTAACTAAAATAAATTATTTCTAAAAGAGAATAAATTTTTCCACCAAAACCTGCATTTTTGATGTCTTTTCATGCTGAAAAACACGACATTATGTTGTTGTTTCTGAAGACGTCATGAAATAATATCGTAACGCCATGACGTCATGAAATAACATCATTACGCCCTGACGTCATAATTACTATTTAAGAACGACAAAGATGTAAATGGTTTCATTCATGAATTACATAATTTATATAAAAGGTCACAAAGAAACAATGGTCTCATTCATGGTTACATAATGGTTAAATCGAAGCAAGCTACACGCAAGTTAAAAAACAGTACTACACAAAAAAACAGAGATAGCATCTTGAATTTAGAAAAGCAAAGGTATTCAACCGACCAGGCGTACCGAGAAGTTTATAGTAAAGAACGAACTCTTGCCCTTAGTAACGTATGTCTTGTCAAATTAGCTAATTATATAATAAAGAACGACCTCTTGCCTATGCTATATTTTATACGTCACTTAATTATAATATAGGTTAGTAATTTCACAGATAGCTTGGCACTGGAACATCGCAGAGAGTTGTTCAATGGCTCATTTTAAAGAAAATTAATATGGTTAAAAATTATAATAAAGAACGACTTCTTGCCTATACTAAATTTTATATGCCACTTAATTATAGTATAGGTTTGTAATTCCACAGATAGCTTGGCACTGGAATATCATAGAGAGTTGTTCATCCGGGTTGCAGCGGTAGCTAGCAACCTAGTAAGAGATTACATTAAAAGAAGATCATTGTAATAACGTACCACTGCATACATTGGACTTAGTTAGTTACATAAAGGATTGACGTGGTTCATTATAATTACATTAAAGGACGAGCTATAGCCCGTAGTAACTGGAATACGGGTTGCAATATTAGCTTGCAACCTATCCGGGTTGAGGCGGTAGCTAGCAACATAGTAAGAGATGATCACGCCCCATAGTAAAAAATTAAATAGTTACATTGAAAGACGATCATTGGAATAAAAAAAGTATTGTATGCATTGGAATAAGTAACAGTAGAGTTGTTCAATGGCTCATTTTCAAGGAAATTAATGGGGTTAAAAACCTTTTGTAATTAAACCAAATTATTTTTATTACACTAAGATATTTTAATTATGACCCTTAAGAAATCATCATAAGTAAAAATTTCCCATACGGAAATTGAACTCAAGCCAACTGGGTGAGAGCTATCCCAACCTCTAGACCACATAGGATATATTGAAATATCCGATTAATGAAGTTTATGTTAAAGAACAAATTATAAACCTAGTTAGGTGTCTGATTATTTGAGGATCGTCTCTTACTATTCCAAAGAAGAAAAAGCCGTAGGCTTTTTCCTGTTTGTTTTATTTTATATTAAAAGACGATCATTAGAACACCAAACATTGCATATATTTGACTTAGTTAGCTGCATGATTCTTTGAGGTTCACCTCATAATATTCCAAATAATCCGGGTTGCAGCGGTAGCTAACAACCTAGTAAAAGACGATCACGTCCAATGTTAAGAAATATAAAAACCCATAACTCCTAAAAAAGGAGTCAGATCAAAACAAAAAGTACACCTTTAGAACTGCCTTGTCCGAAACCCCTGTATAGGAAACTTTCTGTTCCTTGTCTTGAACACCAAGGGAAATATATTGGCTTGAAAATCAAGAAAAGTGGCAGCTACTAGAACATTCTGCCTAAACGGCATATTTTTTTCTTTCTTTTTTCTCTTCCAGAGATAGCTTGATACTGGAACATCGTAGAGAGTTGTTCAATGGCTCATTTTAAAGGAAATTAATTAGGTTAAAATATAATAAAGAACGACCTCTTGCCTATACTAAATTTTATACGCCACTAAATTATAGTACCAGTTAGTAATTCCACAGATAGCTTGGCACTGGAAAATCTTAGAGAGTTGTTCAATATCGCATTTTAAAGGAAATTAATGGGGTTTACAAGCTTTTGTAATTCAAACAAATTATTTTTTTAAATAGAATCAGTTTTGTTACAAAAAACTGCATATTTTATATTAAAGTTACATTATAAGACGATCATTAAAATTACACAGTTCAGAGTTTTTATTCCACAATACATACACAATCCAATCACAACACTCCTAATCCCCCTCGAAAGGCTCCATGGCCTTTCGAGCTGCCTGATTCTTTAAGGTTCGTCTCTTACTATTCAAAAGAAGAAAAAGCCGTAGGCTTCTTCCTGTTTTTAATCAGGTATATATAAGGGCAAGGTTTTCATGGTAAATTTGTGGTCAAAGTTATGTGAAAAAGTGAAAAAAGTAAAAACTTTCATGCATAAAGAAGTTTACTTTACAAGTATAGAGCAAAAACCTGGTAACTGCAAAAATACCTTAAGGAACGAACTGTAGCCCATAGAAACTGAAGTAATAAAAGGAATCACTATACAAATGATTATTTTAATTATATTTATAATAAGGAACGAACTTTTGCCTATAATAACTTGTATATGCAACTTAACTATAGCATAGGCTAGTACATTATATTTTAAGTCGATAAATTAATAATTCCCTTTAACAGTGTCATACATAATGGATCGATATCCGGGTTGCAGCGGTAGCTAGAAACCTAGTAAGAGATTGTTACAGTAATATATATAATAATGAACGACCTCTTGCCTATACTAAATTTTGTAGGCCACTTAACTATAGTATAGGTTAGCAAATTTTTTATAGTAAGGAATTATAATAAAGAACGACCTCTTGCCTATACTAAATTTTACACGCCACTTAATTGTAGTATAGGTTAGTAATTAAACAGATAGCAGGGTACTGGAACATCGTAGGGAGTTGTTCAATGGCTCATTTTAAATCCGGGTTGCAGCGGTAGCTAGCAACCTAGTAAGAGACGATCACCTCCAATGTTAAGAAATATAAAACCCCCCAACTCCTAAAAAAAGATGCAGATCAAAACAAAAAGTACACCATTAGAACCACCTTGTCCGAAACCCCTATAAAGGAAACTTACCGCCCTTTGGCTTGAATAACAAAGAAAATATATTAGCTTGAAAATCAAGAAAATTTACTTTAACCATGTTATTCTCCACAAACGGGATATTTTTTTCTTTCCGCTTGATCTTTCTCTTCAGCTAGCTGGGCACTGGAAAATCATAGAGAGCTGTATAATAGCTCATTTTAAAGAAAATTGCTACATCTAGTGCCTTTTGTAATTAAAAATAAAATACTTTTTAAAGTAGATGTCATAGTAAAGAAGGAACTATAGCCTATAGTAATTGAACTACAAAGCACATTATACTCATGCTAAAGATTGATAAATGATGTCATAATCGTAGGTTGTAGCCAGGTCGTCTCTTACTATTCCAATTAAGAAAAAGCCATAGGCTTTTTCCTGTTTTTAATAAAACAGTTCGTAGTAATCTGGGTTGCAGCGGTAGCTAGCAACCTAGTAAGAGACGATCATGTCCAATGTTAAGTTATAATAAAGAACGACCTCTTGCCTATACTAAATTTTATGCACCACTTAATTATAGTTAAGGTTTTCCGGGTTGTTGCAATAAAGAACGACACCTTGCCCATGTTAGCTAAAACATAAATAGGGATTATGTAATTTATATCAGTATCATGGCTGTAGAGATGGCTGAAACCTAGTTACAATAAAAGACGATCATTGGAATAACAAACAATTGCATACATTGGAATTAGCTAGCTACTTGATTGCTCGAGACTCGTCTCTTACTATTTCAAAGAAGAAAAAGCCGTAGGCTTTTTCCTGTGTGTAATCAGTTTATTATCATAGACAGCACGCTAGCACTGCCTGAGTAAAGAACGATGTTACAGTAATCCAGGCTGCAGCGGTATCTAGCAACCTAGTAAGAGACGATCACGTCCAATGTTAAGAAATATAAAAACCCATAGTTCCTAACAAAGGAGTCAGATCAAATTCAAAAGTACACCATTAGAACCGCCTTGTCCGAAACCCCTGTGTAGGAAACTTTCTGTCCCTTGGCTTGAAACAGCAAGGGAAATATATTGGCTTGAAAATCAAGAAGGGTGGCAGCTATTACAACATTCTGCCTAAACGGGATATTTTTTTTTTCTTTTTTTCTCTTTTCTTTCTTTTCCACAGTTAGCTTGGCACTGGAACATCGTAGAGAGTTGTTCAATAGCTCATTTTAAAGGAAATTAATTGAGTTAAAAATCTATAGTACTTAAAATAAATTATTTCTAAAAGAGAATAAATTTTTCCACCAAAAACTGCATTTTCGATGTCTTTTCACACTGCAGTATTGCAAACATTATACCAGCGGTAAGATTTGAACCCACACCTCCGAAGAGACTGGTGGCTAACACCAGTGCCTTGGACCACTCGGCCAGGCTGCCTCTCATAAATAATATATATGTGAATCTGGGTTGCAGCAGTAGCTAGCAACCTAGCAAGAAACGATCAGTCCAATGCTAAGAAATATAAAAACCCAAAACTCCTAAAAATAGAGTCAGATCAAAACAAAAGTATATCATTAGAACTACCTTGTCTGAAAACTTACTAGATAAATAATGAATGTCGTCAGAGTTTTATATTAGAGCTATGACGTGAATAGAAAAACATATAATAAAGAACGACCTCTTGCCTATACTAAATTTTATGCGCCACTTAATTATAGTTAAGGTTTTCCGGGTTGTTACAATAAAGAACGACACCTTGCCCATGTTAACTAAAACATAAATTGGGATTATGTAATTTCCATCAGTATCATGGCTGTAGAGATGGCTGAAACCTAGTTACAATAAAAGACGATCATTGGAATAACAAACAATTGCATACATTGGAATTAGCTAGCTACTTGATTGCTCGAGACTCGTCTCTTACTATTTCAAAGAAGAAAAAGCCGTAGGCTTTTTCCTGTGTGTAATCAGTTTATTATCATAGACAGCGCGCTAGCACTGCCTGAGTAAAGAACGATGTTATAGTAATCCGGGTTGCAGCGGTAGCTAGCAACCTAGTAAGAGACGATCACGTCCAATGTTAAGAAATATAAAAACCCATAGTTCCTAAAAAAGGAGTCAGATCAAATTCAAAAGTACACCATTAGAACCGCCTTGTCCGAAACCCCTGTATAGGAAACTTTCTGTCCCTTGGCTTGAAACAGCTAGGGAAATATATTGGCTTGAAAATCAAGAAAAGTGGCAGCTATTACAACATTCTGCCTAAACGGGATATTTTTTTTCCTTTTTTCTCTTTTCTTTCTTTTCCACAGATAGCTTGGCACTGGAACATCGTAGAGGGTTGTTCAATAGCTCTTTTTAAAGGGAATTAATTGGGTTAAAAATCTATAGTAATTAAAATAAATTATTTCTAAAAGAGAATAAATTTTTCCACCAAAAACTGCATTTTCGATGTCTTTTCACACTGCAGTATTTCAAACATTATACCAGCAGTAAGATTTGAACCCACGCCTCCGAAGAGACTGGTGGCTAACACCAGTGCCTTTGACTCAATCAAGTTTTTTCAATCAAGTAGATTCAATCAAGTTTTTTCAATGTTATGAATATGACGTAGCTAAAACGCAATTTTTGCTGTAAAGATAGTGTTTCCTCTCAAGTGTAAGAACAAATAAATAGACCAAATTTAAAAGGTGCAAAACTATTTACTCTCTCTTTAAATAGTAGCAATTTTGTCTGAAGCCAAAAATGTAGCCGTACAAAAAATTTGAGCCAATTATGTGAAGTAATTCTAATGTGTCTGGAAAACTTAACTAGCTTGAAGAGTGCTATTTGAAGGTCATAAATGTTTAAGATGAGTGATAGTTACTATAGTGTTAAAGATAACAACCGTCATAGTAAGATGCCGTCAGTGGCAAGCGAGATAGTTTCTGATGACGTTTCATGTTTAAAAAGTTGGGAGAACATGAATTTGAGGGAAAACCTGTTGCGTGGCATTTACAATCATGGCTTTGAATCACCAACGGACGTTCAACAGAAAGGGATTATGCCGTGCATAGAAGGAAAGGATGTTGTTTTTCAAGCAGAGTCTGGGACTGGAAAAACTGCAACCTACGGGATCGCCACACTTCAAATTGTAGATCCGAGCAAAAAAGCATGTCAAGCCATCATTCTTGCTACAACACATGAACTAGCCCAACAAATTTGTAAAGTTATTACAAGTTTAAGCCAGTATGAGAAAATTGAATGTTGTGACTTCATAGGAGGTAGACCTAGTAGGGAAGACGAAAGAATAATTCAAAATTTAGGGGTACAAGTTGCTGTTGGAACTCCTGGTCGAATACTTGCCCTTATTAAGGACGAAAAACCAATTTTGAATACAAAGGATGTAAAGCTTATTGTCATTGACGAAGCTGATGAAATGCTTTTAATCAATTTTGTTGACACGGTTCGAGAAATATTTGGGGTCTTGGACGGAAACTTTCAAGTAGTACTGTCATCAGTAACCATGCCCCCTAAAATTTCTGACATTACTGATCAGATATTGCGAAAGGATCTAACAGTTTATATTAAAAAAGCAAGGAGGAGCTGACATTACCGGGGATAAAGCAGTATTATGTTGAAGTTAGAGAGGAAGAGGAAAAAGTTGGTGTGTTCGAAGACTTGTACGATTGGTTATCCATTGGTCAGTCTATAATTTTTGTAAATAAAAAAGCGAAAGTAACACATTTGGCTAAGCGGCTTCAGGCAGACGAATTTACAGTTTCTGAAATTCATAGTGACCAGTGCCAGGATGAACGAAGAGAAGTCTTGGAAGATTTCATGTCGGGAAAATCACGAGTGCTGATATCAACTGATATTTTAGGTCGTGGCATTGATATCCAGCAAGTGCAGTATGTCATCAATTACGATTTGCCACTCAACGAAGAGAACTACCTCCATAGGATTGGCCGCGTGGGGAGGTTTGGACTCACAGGTATCTCAATCAATTTTGTCACTTCCAGAGACAAAAGACGCATGGAAAGAATTGAAGAATATTATGCAACTATTACATGAAGGACAGATATAGTTCATCACAAATGGTGTTTGTCAATTAGGTTTTTTATATAATTATCCATTATTATGTAAAATGCAGTAATTTTTAGGTTAATTTAACTTATTTAACGGTTAATTTGTTAACTGAAACTAGAATAATATTTTCCTACCAGGAATCGAACTCGATTCAACTGTGTTAGAGTCAGCTATCCTAACCACTAGACGTCGTAGGATATATAAAAATGTCTGATTAATGAAGTTTATGATAAAAATTATGTTAAAAGACGATCAGTAGAAGAACAAGCCATTGCATACATTGGACTTAGTTAGCTGCCTGATTCTTTGAGATTCGTCTCTTACTACTCCAAAGAAGAAAAAGCCGTTGGCTTTTTCCTGTTTGTAATCATCCGGGTTGCAGCGGTAGCTAGCAACCTAGTAAGAGACGATCACGTCCAATGTTAAGAAATATAAAAACCCATAGTTCCTAAAAAAGGAGTCAGATCAAAACAAAAAATACACCATTAGAACCGCCTTGTCCGAAACCCCTGTATAGGAAACTTTCTGTCCCTTGGCTTGAAGAGCAAGGGAAATATATTGGCTTGGCTTGAAAATCAAGAAAAGTGGCAGCTATTACAACATTCTGCCTAAACGGGATATTTTTTTCTCTTTTCTTTTGTATCCAGAGATAGCTTGGCACTGGAACATCGTAGAGGGTTGTTCAATAGCTCGTTTTAAAGAAAATTAATTGGGTTAAAAATCTAAAGTAACTAAAATTACATTAAAGAACGAACTTTAGTCCATAGTAACTGAAGTTATCTGGGTTGCAGCGGTAGCTAGCAACCTAGTAAGAGACGATCACGTCCAATGTTAAGAAATATAATATAGCACTATCCTTAATCGTACAGACAGTTTTCGATATAAGTTAAAACGACTTCCACTAAAGCTTTTGAACCTTTTAAAAAATATATTATAAAACCAACCTACTTTTAATAGTTTTAGATTTATTAAGTTATTACATTGAATAAAATTTTTGAAATTAATTTTTTTAATTTTTATTATATTAAGTATTATTTTTATAAATTGTTATATTAAATATTATTTTATATAAATTAAATTTGTTAAATTTATTATATAATGGTTTAATATTTATGGCTTCACTAGTTTTTTTGGAAAATGTCATTTTTTAAATTGCTTTATCTGGGTTGCAGCGGTAGCTATCAACCTATTAAGAGACGACCACTTCCAATGTTAAGAAATATAAAAACCCATAGTTCCTAAACAAGGAGTCAGATCACAACAAAAAGTACACCATTAGAACCGCCTTGTTTGAGACCCCTGTATAGGAAACTTTCAGTCCCTTGGCTTGAACAGCAAGGGACATATGTTGGCTTGAAAATCAAGAAAAGTGGCAGCTACTACAACATTCTGCCTAAACGGGATATTTTTTTTTCTTTTTTTCTTTTTTTCTTTCTTTTCAACAGATAGCTTGGCACTGGAACATCGAAGAGAGTTGTTCAATGGCTCATTTTAAAGGAAATTAATTGGGCTAAAAATCTATAGTAACTAAAATAAATTATTTCTAAAAGAGAATAAATTTTTCCACCAAAAACTGCATTTTTGATGTCTTTTCACACTGCAGTCTTTCAAACATAATCGTATACCAGCGGTAAAATTTGAACCCACACCTCCGAAGAGACTGGTGGCTAACACCAGTGCCTTGGACCACTCGGCCAGGCTGCCTCTCATAAATAATATATATGTGAATCTTGGTTGCAGCAGTAGCTAGCAACCTAGCAAGAGACGATCAGTCCAATGCTAAAAAATATAAAAACCCAAAACTCCTAAAAATAGAGTAAGATCAAAACAAAAGTACATCATTAGAACTATTACAATAAAGAAGGACACCTAGCCCATGTTAACTGTGACATAAATAGGGATTATGTAATTTCTATCAGTATCATGGCTATAGAGATGGCTGAAACCTAGTACAGAACAATCCGGGTTGCAGCGGTAGCTAGCAACCTAGTAAGAGACGATCACGTCCAATGTTAAGAAATATAAAACCCATAAATCCTAAGAAACAGAGTCAGATCGAAACAAAATGTACACCATTAGAACCGCCTTGTCAAAAACCCCTGTACAAGAAACTTGCTGTCCCTTGGCTTGAACAGCAAGGAAAATATATTGGCTTGAAAATCAAGAAAAGTGGCAGCTACTACAACATTCTGCCTAAACGAGATATTTTTTTCTTTTTTTCTTTTTTCTTTTCCACAGATGGCTTGACACTGGAACATCGTAGTGAGTTATTCAATCGCTCATTTTAAAGGAAATTAATTGGGTTAAAAATCTTTTGTAACTAAAATAAATTATTTCTAAGAGAGAATAAATTTTTTCACTAAAAACTAGATTTTTGATGTCTTTTCATACTGCAGTCTTTTCAAAGATATTTGATTTTTGTACATAAATCATAATCGTATGCCAGCGGTAAGATTTGAACCCATGCCTCTGAAGCAACTGGTGGCCAACACAAGTACCTTGGACCACTTGGCCACGCTGCCTCTCATAACTATATATGTGAATTCGGGTTACAGCAGTAGCTAGCAACCTAGTAAGAGACGATCAGTCGAATGCTAAGAAATATAAAAACCTAGTAAGAGATGATCACGTCCAATGTTAAGAAATATAAAAACCCATAGTTCCTACAAAATGAGTCAGATCGAAACAAAAGGTACACCTTTAGAACCGCCTTGTCCGGAACCCCTGTATATGAAACTTTCTGTCCCTTGGCTTGAACAGCAAGGTAAATAAATTGGCTTGAAAATCAAAAAAAGTGGCAGCTCCTGCAACGTTCTGCCTAAACGGGATATTTTTTTTCTTTTTTTCTTTTTTCTTTCTTGTTTTCCATGGATAGCTAGGCACTTGATCATCTTAGAGATTTGTTCAATGGCTCATTTTAAAGGAAATTAATTGGGTTAAAATCTTTTGTAACTAAAATAAATTATTTCTAAGAGAGAATTACATTAAGGAACGAACAGTAGCCCATAGTACCTTATACAATATTTAGGAACAACTAAGCCAATAGCTCTAGCTACAATAAGGCAAACAGTTGACGACAAACGCTGCAAGCAACTAATCCAACAGCTGAAGATACAATATTACATTAAGGGACGATCATTGCAATAACAAACCATTGCAGACTTTGGACTTAGTTAGCTACTTGATTGTTTGAGGTTCGTCTCTTACTATTTCAAAGAAGAAAAAGCCGTAGGCTTTTTCCTGTTTGTAATCATATAGCATGGAATCTGGGTTGCAGCGGTAGCTAGCAACCTAGTAAGAGACGATCAGTCGAATGTTAATAAATCCGGGTTGCAGCGGTAGCTAGCATCCGGGTTGCAGCGGTAGCTAGCAACCTAGTAAGAGACGATCACGTCCAATGTTAAGAAATATAAAAACCCATAGTTCTTAAAAAAGGAGTCAGATCAAATTCAAAAGAACACCATTAGAACCGCCTTGTCCGAAACCCCTGTATAGTAAACTTTCTGTCCCTTGGCTTGAACATTAAGGGAAATATATGGGCTTGAAAATCAAGAAAAGTGGCAGCTACTACAACATTCTGCCTAAACGGGATATTTTTTTCTTTTTTCTTTTTTTCTTTTGTATCCAGAGATAGCTTGGCACTGGAACATCCGGGTTGCAGCGGTAGCTAGCAACCTAGTAAGAGACGATCACATCCATTGTTAATCCGGGTTGCAGCGGTAGTAAGAGACGATCAGTCCAATGTTAAGAAATATAAAAACCCATAGTTCCTAACAAAGGAGTCAGATCAAAACAAAAAGTACACCATTAGAACCGCCTTGTTCGAAACCCCTGTATAGGAAACTATCTGTCCATTGGCTTGAACAGCAAGGGAAATATATTGGCTTGAAAATCAAGAAAATTGACTTTAACCACGTTAGTCTCCCCAAACGGGATATTTTTTCTTTTTTTTGTATCCAGAGATGGCACTGAAACATCGTAGAGGGTTGTTCAATAGCTCATTTTAAAGGAAATTAATTGGGTTAAAAATCTATAGTAACTAAAATAAATTATTTCTAAAAGAGAATAAATTTTTCCACCAAAAACTGCATTTTTGATGTCTTTTCACACTGCAGTCTTTTCAAAGGCCAGGTTGCAGCGGTAGCTAGCAACCTAGTAAGAGACGATCACGACCAATGTAAAGAAATTTAAAAACCCATAGTTCCTAAAAAAGGAGTCGGATCAAAACAAAAAGTACACCATTAGAACCGCCTTGTCCGAAACCCCTGTATAGAAAACTTTCTGTCCCTTGGCTTGAACAGCAAGGGAAATATATTGGCTTGAAAATCAAGAAAAGTGGCAGCTACTACAACATTCTGCCTCAACGGGATATTTTTTTCTTTATTCTTTTCCACAGATAGCTTGGCTCTGGAACATCGTAGAGAGTTGTTCAATGGCTCATTTTAAAGGAAATCTCTAAATCTAGCAACTTTTGCACTTAATTTTTTTTTAATTAATTATTTTTTACGAAAAACTTAATTTTTTATATACAATTTTGATCAATGACGTCATAGTCGTTGGATTTAGTTAGTATTACATAATCCGGGTTGCAGCGGTAGCTAGCAACCTAGTAAGAGACGATCACGTCCAATGTTAAGAAATATAAAAACCCATAGTTCCTAAAAAAGGAGTCAGATCAAAACAAAAAGAACACCATTAGAACCGCCTTGTCCAAAATCCCCTGTATAGGAAACTTTCTGTCCCTTGGCTTGGACAGGAAGGGAAATATATTGGCTTCAAAATCAAGAAAAGTGGCAGCTACTACAACATTCTGCCTAAACGGGATATTTTTTTCTTTCTTCTTTTCCACAGATAGCTTGGCACTGGAACATTGTAGAGAGTTGTTCAATGGTTCATTTTAAAGGAAATCTCTAGATCTAGCAACTTTTGCACTTAATTTTCTTTCAATTAATTATTTTTTACGAAAAACTTAATTTTTTATATACAGTATTGATCAATGACGTCATAGTCGTTGGATGTAGTTAGTATTACATAATTATAATAAAGAACGAATATTTTACCGATTATCTACTAATAACCATATATGACGTAATAAGTGACATGACGTAATATCTAAAACCTATTGTGTACTAATAACCATATATGACTTAATGAGCGACGTGACGTAAAAATTGAAAAAATTAATTTTTATTTTATTTTCGTTTTTAGTTCAGAATCGCTAAAGTTATAAACGGCAAAAATATTTATGGTGTCTGAACAATAGTTTTAATCTTTTAATTTAGACTAGAAAAACACCTGAAAATTTAAAAATTAGTTTAATTTTTTGTTAGGTTCTTGATACTTGATACGTGACATAAACATTCAACTAATGGTTACATAATGGTTTCAATCAAGCAAGCTACACGCAAGTTAAAAAAACAGTACTACCAAAAATACAGAGATAGCATCTTGAAAAGAGAAAAGCAAAGGTATTTAACCGACCAGGCGTATCGAGATGCGAAAATTGATAGTGACAAACAGCGTTATTATAATGATGTAGTTTATAGACATGCGAAAATTGAGACAGCCAAACAAAAGAGCAAGGAACGGTATGATAACGATATAGATTACCGAAACAAACATAAGAAAAAAGTTGCTACCAGAATAATGGGTAGATACTGGGGTGACAAAAGCTATAATGAAAAAATTAAATTCTCTGCGAGGTTGTACCGAAGAATACAGTAAAGAAAGATCTCTCTCCCATACTAACTGATATATGGTGGTTCCAGGTGTAATTACATAAAGGACGAATATAGCTCATCATAAATGGTGTTTGTCAATTATCCGGGTTGCAGCAGTAGCTAGCAACCTAGTCTGGGTTGCAGCGGGAGCTAGCAACCTAGTAAGAGATGATCACGTCCAATGTTACGAAATATAAAAACTCATATTTCCTAAAAAAGGAGTCAGATCAAAAGCCCTTTGGTTTGAATAACAAAGAAAATATATTGGCCTGAAAATCAAGTCCGGATTGCAGCGGTAGCTAGCAACCTAGTAAAAGACGATCACGTCCAATGTTAAGAAATATAAATTTATATTAAAGAACGTCATTATATGCATGATGATGCAACACACATCATCCGGGTTGCAGCGGTAGCTAGCAACCTGCAAAAACATTTATGGTATCTAAGCAATTGGAAAAAACTTTAAACTGGAAAAATACCTGAAAATTTAAAAATTAGTTTTAGTTTTTGCTAGGTTTTTGAAACTTGATACGGGGCTGAAATTCCAAAAAGCTATATGAAATAAATGCTTTCAGAAAAATAAAAAAAAAGTAACAATTGGTAATTTTGAGTTGAACGTCAATTTGTGGTTTTATTTTGTTAGAGTATTGCCATATCTTATTGTGTAAACCATTGTTTTATAATCAGGATTCACTTGTTACTGTAGAGCGACTCGAACTTCTATCTTCGTTTTTAGGAAGAGAGCTCACTAGCCAATGCACTACAGCAACTGATAGTAAACAAGTAATTATAGGGTTGTTGATGTGTCTAGAAATTCCTCATGCAGTCACATCGGCAGGTTTCCTAAATTTAGTAAAAAATTAGTCTCAATTCTATAGATTGTTAGAAGGTTGTATAAATTATGTAAAATATATATAAATTCTATTTTATATATTTTAACCCCTACAAAGGAAACTTACCGCCCTTTGGCTTGAATAACAAAGAAAATATATTGGCTTGAAAATCAAGAAAATTTACTTTAACCACGCTATTCTCCACAAACGGGATATTTTTTTCTTTCTTCTTTTCCACGGATAGCTTGGCACTGGAACATCGTAGAGAGTTGTTCAATGGCTCATTTTAAAGGAAATCTCTAGATCTAGTGCTATTTGTACTTAATTTTTTTTTAATTAATTATTTTTTACGAAAAACTTAATTTTGTATATACAATATTGACCAATGTATAATAAAAAACGACCTCTTGCCTCTACTAAATCCAGGTTGCAGCAGTAGCTAGCAACCTAGTAAGAGACGATCACGTCAAATGTTAAGAAATATAAAAACCCATAGCTCCTAAAAAAGGAGTCAGATCAAAACAAAAAGTACACCATTAGAACCGCATTGTCCGAAACCCCTATATAGGAAACTTTCTTTCATTTGGCTTGAACATCAAGGGAAATATATTGGCTTGAAAATCAAGAAAATTGACTTTAACCACGTTATACTTCCCAAACGGCATATTTTTTTCTTTCTTTTCCACAGATAGCTTGGCACTGGAACATCGTAGAGAGTTGTTCAATAGCTCATCTTAAAGGCAATTAATTGGGTTAAAAATCCTTAGGAACTAAAATAAATTATTTCTAAAAGAGAATAAATTTTTCAACTAAAAACTGCATTTTTGATGTCTTTTCATGCTGCAGTCTTATCAAAGATATTTGATTTTGTACATAAATCATAATCGTACACCAGCGGTAAGGTTTGAACCCACGCCTCCGAAGAGATTGGTGGCTAACACCAGCGCCTTGGACCACTCGGCCAGGCTGCCTCTCACAACTATATATGTGAATCTTGGTTGCACCAGTAGCTAGCAACCTAGTAAGAGACGATCAGTCCAATGCTAGGAAATATAAAAACCCAGAACTCCTAAACATAGAGTCAGATCAAAACAAAAGTACATCATTAGAACCACCTTGTCTGAAACCCTAATAGATAAATAATGAATGTCGTCATAGTTTTATTAGACCTATGACGTGAATAGAAAAACACGACATTATGTTGTTGTTTCTGAAGACGTCATGGAATAATATCATAACGCCATGACGTCATGAAATAAAATCATTACGTCATGACGTCATAATTACTACTTAAGAACGACAAAGATGTAAATGGTCTCATTCATGAATTACGTAATGGTTAGATCAAAGCAAGCTGCACGCAAGTTAAAAAAACAGTACTACACAGACAACAGAGATAGTATCTTGAAAAGAGAAAAGTTTTACATTATCTAGGTTCCAGCGGTAGCTAGCAACCTAGTAAGAGACAATCACGTCCAATGTTAAGAAATATAAAAACCCATAGCTCCTAAAAAAAGAGTTAGATCAAAATTTTAATAAAGAATGACCTCTTGCCTATATTAAATTTTATATGCCACCTAATTATAGTATTGGTTAGTAATTCAACAGATAGCTTGGCACTGGAACATCGTTGTAAGTTGTTCAATGGCTCATTTTAAAGGAAATTAATGGGGTTAAAAATCTTTTGTAATTAAAAAAAATATTTTTATTACATTAAGAAATGAACTGTAGCCCATAGTATACGAAGTAATAAAAGGAATCATTATATAGATGATTATTTTAATTATATTCCTTAAAAAATCATCATAAGTAAAAATTTCCCATACGGAAATTGAACTCAAGCCAACTGGGTGAGAGTTATCCCAAGCTCTAGACAATATAGGATATATTAAAACATCTGATTAATCAAGTTTTTGCTAAAGAACAAATTATAAACCTAGTTAGCTGCCTGATTATTTGAGGATCGTCTCTTACTATTCCAAAGAAGAAAAAGCCGTAGGCTTTTTCCTGTTTGTAATTTGTAATTCGGGTTCAAGCGGTATTTATAGTAAGGTTATAGTAAAGAGCGAACTATAGCCTATAGTAATTAAACTACAAAGCACACCATTAGACTAATATGAAGGATGGGTGTACTTAATTATTCAGTTGACATATAAGGTTTTTTCAAGGAATCGAGCAGCTAACTAAGTGCAATATATACAATGGTTTGTTCTTCGAATGATCTCTTTTAATTAGGTTCCTAGCTGCTTCTGCAACCCGGAAGCCTTAAAAAATATTTTATCTTTAATTACAGATGGAACTAGATTTAGCAAGGTTTACTATTGAGACGAGTCACTCTTACTATACAACATACAGTTCGTTATCACGAACTGTTTGCTTTGATGTATCTATTGGTATCAAAATCTTGTTTTTTTTAGTTTCGTTTACTATTGAGACAAGTAACTATTATTACTATAGAGTTCATTACCATGAACTGTTTGATTGCTTCAAAATTCAAATATCTTTGAAAAGACTGCAGTACTGCAGTATTTGAAAATGAAGTTTTATGACGAAATTGAGTCTACTTTAAAAAGTATTTTATTTTTAATTACAAAAGTGATATCGGTCCTTTATGTAAACAAAATTCAAATATCTTTGAAAAGACTGCAGTATGAAAATACATAAAAAATGCAGTTTTTTGACAAAATTGATTCTACTTTTAAAAACATTTTATTTTTAATTACAAAGGCACTAGATGTAGCAATTAATTTTAAAATGAGCCATTATATAGCTCTCTATTATTTTCCAGTGCCCAGCTATCCGAGGAGTCAAAAAAGCGGAAGGAAAAAAGATGCCGTTTGTAGAAAATATCGTGGTTAATGTCAATTTTCTTGATTTTCAAGCCAACATTATAATAAGGAACAAACTCTAGCCTATAGTAGTATATAGTAACTAAAATATTAAAATAAATAATTACAAATCATTGCATATATTGGACTTAGTATATTATAAAGGATCGATGTATTTCATCGTAAATATTGTCAGTCAAGAGTTATCAAATAGTTGGTGGTAACGAACTGTATAATAAGAGTGACTCATCTCAATAGTAAATGAAACTCTAAAAACGGAATTTTGATACCAATAGATACATCAAAAGAATTGGACTTTTATGCTGATCCTGGTATGCTGATCCTATAGCCACTGTACTATAAAAAATAAAAATACCAGAGTCAATTTGAACCATGTCAGTAATCCGGGTTGCATTGGTAGCTAGCAACCTAAAAAGAGAAAATCACGCCCCATAGTTAAATTAAAATAGCCCATAACTCCTAAAATTAGAATCAGGTCAAAAACAAAGTGAACTATTAGAGCCGTCTTGTCCAAAACCCCTAAATAAAAAACTTACCGTCCTTTGGATTGAACCACAAGGGAATATATTGGCTTTTTGCCAGCAACCTCTTTAGCTCGATTTTCATATCTTTCTCTCTTCTTAAGTTTCTTCTTTAGAACTTGTGGTAACTTTTCAATAAAAAATTTTCTTATGAAAATACACATACTTCGTGTATATTCTTATGAAAATACATCACTTATCAAGTAGCAAGAGCCTAACAAAAAATTGAACTAATTTTAAACTTTTCAGGTGTTTTTCCAGTTTTAATTAAAAGATTAAAATTATTGTTCAGAGATATAAACAATTTCTGCAGTTTACATAAAAACTTTAATGATAGATTCTGAACTGAAAAATAAAATATGTAAGATTGATTTTTTTTTGTATGGAAATACACATTAACCCATAGTTCCTAAAAAAAAGAGTCAGATCAAAACAAAAAGTACACCATTAGAACCGCCTTGTCCGAAACCCCGGTATAGGAAACTTTCTGTCCCATGGCTTGAACAACAAGGGAACATTCTGCCTAAACGGGATATTTTTTTTCTCTTTTTTTACATTAAAGTACGAAGTGTAGCCAACATATAATAAAGAATTTTACAATAAAGAACGAATCCTAGCACATAATAACTGAAATATTCAAATAAAGGCAATTTTTGATAATAACTATTATCCTAAAGAGTGTTACATAAAGGATCGATTAATTATAAATGAGTATTATGTAAATTCCATTCGTATCATCCGGGTTGCAGCGGTAGCTAGCAACCTAGTAAGAGAAGATCACGTCCAACGTTAAGAAATATAAAAACCCCTAACTCCTAAAAAAGAGTACACCATTAGAACCGCCTTGTCCGAAACCCCTACAAAGGAAACTTACCGACCTTTGGCTTGAATAACAAAGAAAATATATTGGCTTGAAAATCAAGAAAATTGACTTTAACCACGTTATTCTCCACAAACGGGATATTTTTTTTCTTTCTTCTTCTTCTCCTCTTCCACAGATAGCTTGGCACTATAGAGAGTTTTTCAATGGCTCATTTTAAAGGAAATATCTAGATCTAGTGCCATTTGTACTTAATGTTTTTTTAAAAATTAATTATTTTTTACGAAAAACTTAATTTTTTATATACAATATTGATCAATGACGTCATAGTGATTGGATGTAGTTAGTATCCGGGTTGCAGCGGTAGCTAGCAACCTAGTAAGAGACGATCATGTCCAATGTTAAGAAACATAAAAACCCATAGCTCCTAAAAAAGGAGTCAGATCAAAACAAAAAGTACACTATTAGAACCGCCTTATCCGGAACCCCTGTATAGTAAACATTCTGTCCATTGGCTTGAACAGCAAGGGAAATATATTGGCTTGAAAATCAAGAAAAGTGGCAGCTACTACAACATTCTGCCTAAACAGGATATTTTTTTTTAAATTATTTTATTTTGTTTCCAGAGATAGCTTGGCACTGGAACATCGTAGAGAGTTGTTCAATAGCTCATTTTAAAGGAAATTGATTGGGTTACTAATCTATTGTAACTAAAATAAATTATTTCTAAAAGAGAATAAACTTTTATACCAAAAACTGCATTTTTGATGTCTTTTCACCCTGCTGTCTTTCAAACATAATCGTATAACAGCGATAAGATTTGAACCCACGCCTCCGAAGAGACTGGTGGCTAACACCAGTGCCTTGGACCACTCGGCCAGGCTGCCTCTCATAAATATATATGCGAATTTGGGTTGCAGCAGTAGCTTGCAACCTAGTCAGAGACGATCAGTCCAATGCTAAAGAACGATCTCTCACCCATAGTAACTGATATATGGTGGTTCCAAGGGTAGCTGCAAGCTATCCAGATTGCAGCGGTATCCGGGTTGCAGCGGCAGCTGTAACCCGGACTCTCTTTGCTTAAACAACAATTCGGGTTGCAGCGGTAGCTAGCAACCTAGTAAGAGACGATCACGTCCAATGTTAAGAAATATAAAAACCAATAACTCCAAAAAAAGTCAGATCGAAACAAAAAGTATACCATTAGAACTGCCTTGTCTAAAACCCCTATATAGGAAACTTTCTGTCATTTGACTTTAACAGCAAGGGAAATATATTGGCTTGAAAATCAAGAAAAGTGACAACTACTACAGCATTTTGCCCAAACGGCATCTTTTTTTCTTTCTTTTTTCTTTTCCACAGATAGCTTGGCACTTGAACATCGTAGAGAGTTGCTCAACGGCTCATTTTAAACAAAATTAAGTGGGTTAAAAACATTTTGTTACTAAAACAAATTATTTTTAAAACAGAATAAATTTTTCCACTAAAAACTGCATTTTTGATGTCTTTTCATACTGCAGTCTTTTCAAAGATATTTGATTTTTGAAGCAATCAAACAGTTCGTGGTCAAGTTATATTAAAACTTTATATTCCATAGATAGCTTGGCACTGGAACATCGTAGAGAGTTGTTCAATGTTGACAGTAAAGAACGGTCTCTCATCCATAGTAACTGATACATGTTGGTTCCAGGGGTAGTTACTTGAGGTTCGTCTCTTACTATTTCAAAGAAGAAAAAGCCGTAGGCTTTTTCCTGTTTGTAATTACAGTAAAGTTACAATAAAGAACGACACCTTGCCCATATTAACTGAAACATAAATAGGGATTATGTAATTTACATCAGTATCATGGCTGTAGAGATGGCTGAAAACCTAGTTACAATAAAAGACGGTCATTAGAATAACAAACAGTTGCATACATTGGAATTAGCTAGCTACTTGATTGTTTGAGACTCGTCTCTTACTATTTCAAAGAAGAAAAAGCCGTAGGCTTTTTCCTGTGTCTAATCCGGATTGCAGCGGTAGCTAGCAACCAAGTAAGAGACGATCACGTCCAATGTTAAGAAATAAAAAAAACCCATAGCTCCTAAAAAAGGAGTCAGATCAAAACAAAAAGTACACCATTAGAAACGCCTTGTCCAAAACCCCTGTATAGGAAACTTTCTGTCATTTGGCTTGAACAGCAAGGGAAATATATTTGCCTGAAAATCAAGAAAATTGACTTTAACCACGTTATTCTCCACAAACGGCATATTTTTTCTTTCTTTTCCACAGATAGCTCGGCACTGGAATATCGTAGAGAGAGGTTCAATAGCTCATTTTAAAGGAAATTAATTGAGTTAAAAAATTTTAGTAACTAAAATAAATTAGTTTTAAAAGAGAATAAATTTTTCCACCAAAAACTGCATTTTCATGTCTTTTCATGCTGCAGTCTTTTCAAAGAAATTTGATTTTTGTAAATAAATCATAATCGTATGCAGCGGTAAGATTTGAACCCACGCCTCCGAAGACACTGGTGGCTAACACCAGCGCCTTGGACCACTCGGCCAGGCTGCCTCTCATAAATATATATGTGAATCCGGGTTGCAGCAGCAGCTAGCCACCTAGTAAGAGACGATCAGTGCGATGCTAAGAAATATAAAAACCCAGAACTCCTAAACATAGATTCAGATCAAAACAAAAGTACATCATTAGAACCACCTTGTCTGAAACCCTAGTAGATAAATAATGAATGTCGTCATAGTTTTATTAGAGCTATTACGTGAATAGAAAAACACAACATTATGTTGTTGTTTCTGAAGACGTCATGAAATAATATCATAACGCCATGACGTCATGAAATAAAATCATTACGCCATGACTTCATAATTACTATTTAAGAACGACAAAGATGTAAATGGTCTCATTCATGAATTACATAATGGTTAGATCAAAGCAAGCTACACGCAAGTTAAAAAAACAGTACTACACAGACAACAGATATAGTATCTTGAAAAGAGAAAAGCAAAGGTATTCAACCGACCAGGCGTATCGAGAAGTAAAAATTGAGAAGGCTAGACATAAGAGCAAGGAACGGTATGATAATGATAAAGATTACAGAGAAGCAACAATTGAGCAGGCTAGACAAAAGATCAAGGAGCGTTATCACAATGATGAAGATTACTGAAAAATATATAAAATATCCGTCTTTTATGTTTTTCCTGTGCTCGCAGATATATTTTTGTTTATTTGCCTTTCATCGGAATTTGTGTTGTTTAAAGTAAAAGATCACAGTTTCAACTATGTTCAGTGCATTAAGTGGTGATAAAGTTCTAAGAAAAAGATGCTGAAACGTTCTAAGTTCAGGGACATTGAGTTCATTTTCTGCTGACATTATCAAGACCTACATGTTGCTCCTGTATTGTACATTCAACGGTTTCTACTCACCCTGTTTTGCTTGCAATTCGTAGATTGTTGTTACAAATTCAAGCCCATTTTAAGGACAGCTATTTTGAAACCTATCGTGCAATCACAAGCACATCAGGGAAATACTGTGCAAATAAAACAAAGGATACCGGTTATCTACGTTAGGCATTGGGGAAACAATTTAAGAATAATCCTAAAGATCTATTGCTCCTTACAAAACCAATCTTGTGAGTCAAATCTTGTTCGAGTTTTGTACTTCTACTTTTTAGAGGGGCGTGGATACATGAAAATGTAGGGGGGGGATTTTTTTTCAATGAAAATAAAATCAAGCACTTCCATGGAAATACCAAACAAGGTATTTTCAAAATTTAGATGAGAAAAAAGCGCCCTTTTCAGCTAACACCCCTGAGTTTTTAATGTACTAACTGTCCTTTTAAGACTATTTGCTCTGCCCTTATAATTTTTCCAATGGTTATCAAAATAGCCACGGTGCTGCTTATCGTTTTGGGGACTCAAATCTTGTCCAAAGATACAACTGACTTCACTATAACGTTATTTATGGTTAAATACTATTATAACCTCATACAATGAATAATTATTTAGTTTTTATGTCTCTGGCGTAAGAATTAAACTATCTAGTTCTTATTTAATAGTTCTAATTAGTAACTTTTGATTTATTCCAACAAACCCTCTACATTTCCTGGAACTTTCAACTAAATGTCATTAGCCTTTACTGGGGTATTTTAGACACGCCCTTCTAACAACCAAGATGCTTACTTTCAGCTGAAAAAACCTGGATATTAGGGTAACAAGCTACCCTAATAATTCCTTCTTTAACGCCAAATTGTCGCAATTTACTACGTAAATATCAGGGGAATTACAAATCATACATAAAGATTTCCTTTTTATGCTGAATCTAAGCATAAAAATTTTAGTAAATTTATGTTAAAGCTACGAGTCTGAGGAAATTCTCCTGATCCTCAGAAAAGTGGAAACATATCCAAAAAAGGCAAGTGATCTTGATGAGAATTATGCTACCAAATTCAGCCCAATTGTAGAGGTTTCAAAAGTGTGTTTATTTCTTTCATTCTTTTTCAGTGGTGGTCATATTAAATCAATACTACTGCTAGCAACTTACCGCAGCACCAAGCCAGCTGAGACCAACAAAACTATGAACGCTCCTCCTCCATCCCAGTCTACTCAAAGCTTTCTTCTTTACAACCTCCTAGGAAGTTCCCATTTTCTTTATCTTTCTCAACGACATCAGTAGGGATCTAGGTATTACTCCAGGGAGTACATAATTTATTAATGGATTATTGATTGACAGGTCAATGCCTCTTTCAAGGGCAATGCATTGATCCACGAAGGGGGACTCAATTTCTGAGAAATTGATTTACATAATCGGCGCGGAATTCTATCATGAGGGGATTTCATTTTAAATATGGCTTCTCAGGTCCTTAGGTCTGAGAGATAAATTAATATTCTATTTTTAAATATGGCTTCTCAGGTCTTTAGGTCTGAGAGATAAAATTAATATTCAATCGAAGCCATAATAGTGTAAGTAGGAACACCTTAGATAGTTTCCCGAACTTCGTACGAGATCAAAACAGATTAAATATATTTTACGTGGGAAATGGTTTCCTGGGAATTTCAAATGTGACAGCGCAGGGATGCCGAAACAATGGAACACGCAGAAATTACTTTTAGGGGATTATTTGGGCGAAACAGTTTGAGACATTTTAGTGAATTTTTGGGCGAAAAAGTTTGAGACATTTTAGAACATGATTTGGGTGAAAATCTGTGGTTGTTAAAATACACAAGTTCATTTGAAAAGTGTTATAAGGTCCCCTATCCCAAACCCAAAGGGCCCCTGGCCCCCAAAGGGCCCCTCAGGGCCCCCAAAGGCCTCCTTCCCGGGCCCCCAAAGGCCCCCCTCCTGGGCCCCCAAAGAGGCCTCTCCCCCTGGGCCCCCCAACTCTAACTAAAACTCTAAACTAAACTCTTATCTAAAACTAAACAACACCTTTAAACTAAAATTCTTAACTAAAACTAAACCAAAATAAAACTCTAACTGAAACTCTAAGCTAAGACTCTAAAGTAAGACTTTAAATTAAAAATGAACTAAATTATAACTCTAACTAAAACTCTAATCTAAAACTTTAAACTAAAAATCTAAACTAAAATTTTCAACTACTATAACTCTAACTAAAACTGTAAGCTAATATCAAACTAAAACTCTAAACTAAAACTCTTATCTAAAACTAAACTAAGCTAAAAGTGCAAGGAAAAACTCTAAGCTATGACTCTAGGCTAAAACTCTAAACTGAAATGTTTAGCTAAAACTAAACTACAAGTCCAAAAACACTTAACTAAAACTAAAATAAAATATAACTTTAACTAAAATTCTAAGTGTTGAGAGTCTAACTTGAAACTATAAACTCTGAACTACTAATAAACTAAACTATAACTCTAGCTAAAACTGCAAGCTAATATCAAACTAAAACTCTAAACTAAAACTCATATCTAAAACTAAACAACAACTCTAAACTAAAACTCATAACTAAAACTAAACTAAAGTAAAACCCTAAACTAAAACTCTTATCTAAAACTAGAATACATCACAGAGCTAAAACTCTTAACAAAAATTAAGCTAAACTTGGACTTTAGATGCAATCTTAGACTCTAAGATAATGCGGTAAATTCTAAGATAAGAATCTCAAATTCATTTAAACTAAACTATAACTCTAACTAAAATTCAAAGCTTAGACTTAGTACCCAAAGTCAAGCTACTTAATTAAGACTCTTTATTAAAACTAAACTACAACTCCAAACTAAAACTATTAACTAAAACTAAACTATAAGTCCAAACTAAAACTCTTAACTAAAACTAAAGTAAACTTTAACTCTAACTAAAACTCTAAGCTAACACTCTAAATTAAAACTCTAGACTCTAAGCTAAAACTAAGACACTAATACTCTAAACTAAAATTCTGAATTAAAACTCTTAACTAAAACTAAATTAAACTATAACTCTAACTAAAACTCTAAGCTAAAACTCTAAATTAAAACTCTAGACTCTAAACTAAAAATAAAATAAACTATAACTAAAACTCTAAACTAAAACTCTTATCTAAAACCTTATCTAAAACTCTAAAACTCTTATCTAAACTAAAACGTTTAGCTTAAACTAAACTACAAGTCCATGAACACTTAACTAAAACCAAAATAAAATATAACTCTAACTAAAACTCTAAGTGCTGAGAGTCTAAGTTGAAATTCTAGACTCTGAACTACAACTAAACTAAACTATAACTCTAACTAAAACTTTAAGCTAATATCAACCTAAAACTCTAAACTCTAAAATAAAACTCTGAAGTCTAAACTAAAGCTCTTAACTAAAATTAAACTGAACTATAACTCTTAATAAAACTCTAAGCTAAGACTCTAAGATAAAACTCTAAACTATAAAATAAAACTATTAACTAAAACTAAAAACAACTCTAAACTAAAACTCTTTACTAAAACTAAACTACAACTCCAAACTAAAACTCTTAACTAAAACTAAACTATAAGTCTAAACTAAAACTCTTAACTAAAACTAAAATAAACTATAACTCTAACTAAAACTCTAAGATAACACTCTAAATTAAAACTCTAGACTCTAAACTAAAACTAAACTAAACTATAACTCTAACTAAAACTCTTAACTCTAAACTAAAACTCTTATCTAAAACTAAACAACAACTCTAAACTAAAATTCTTAATTAAAACTAAACTAAACCATAACTCTAAGCTAAGACTCTAAACTAAAACTCTGAATTAAAACTAAACTAAACTATAACCTCTAGCTAAAACTCTAAGCTAAGACTCTAAACTAAAACTCCAATATATAAACTAAACTATAGCTCTAACTAAAACTCTAAGCTAAGACTCTAAAGTCTAAACAAAAACTCCTAACTAAAACTAAACTAAACTATAACTCTAACTTAAACTCTAAGCTAAGACTCTAAATTAAAACTATAAACTCTAAACTAAAACTCTTAACTACTATAACTCTATCTAAAACTGTAAGCTATTCCAAACTAAAACTCTAAACTAAAACTCTTATCTAAAACTAAACTAAACTAAAAATGCAGGGAAAAACTCCAAGCTATGACTCTAGGCTAAAACTCTAAACTAAAACGTTTAAACTACAAGTCCAAAAACACTTAACTAAAACCAAAATAAAATATAACTCTAACTAAAACTCTAAGTGCTGAGAGTCTAAGTTGAAACTCTAGACTCTGAACTACAACTAAACTAAACTATAACTCTAACTAAAACTGTAAGCTAATATCAAACTAAAACTCTAAACTAAAACTAAACAACAACTCAAAACTAAAACTCTTAACTAAAACAAAACTAAACTGCAACTCTAAACTAAAACTCTTAACTAAAACTAAAGTAAACTATAACTCTGACTAAAACTCTAAGCTAAAGCTTTAAATTAAAACTCTAGACTCTAAACTAAAACTAAACTATAACTCTAACTAAAACTTTAAACTCTAAAATAAAATTCTTAACTAAAACAAAACTAAACTATAACTCTAAGTAAAACTCTAAGATAAGACTCTACATTAAAACTCTGAATTAAAACTAAACTAAACTATATCTCTAACTAAAACTCTAAGCTAAGACTCAAAACTAAAACTCCAATATCTAAACTAAAACTGTTAACTAAAACTAAACTAAAACTATAACTCTAACTAAGACTCTAAAGTAAAACTGTAAACTAAAACTTTAAAATCTAAACTAAAACTCTTAATTAAAATTAAACTAGAGATCTAAACTAAAGCTCCTAACTAAAACTAAACTAAACTATAACTCTAACAAAAACTCTAATCTAAGACTCTAAACAAAAACTCGAAACTCTAACTAAAACTTTAAGCTAGGACTCTAAACTCTAAACAAAAACTGTAAGCTATTATCAAACTGAATCTCTAAACTAAAACTCTTATCTAAAACTAAACTAAACTAAAAGTGCAAGGAAAACTCTAAACTAAAACTCTTATCTAAAACTTAACAACACATCTAAACAAAAACTCTTAACTAAAATTAAAGTAAACTATAACTAACTAAAACTCTAAGCTAAGACTCTAAACTAAAACTCTAAATTAAAACTAAACTAAACTATA
Organism: Artemia sp. Qi Xiang Cuo; assembly: GCF_049724085.1. Taxonomy (NCBI): domain Eukaryota; kingdom Metazoa; phylum Arthropoda; class Branchiopoda; order Anostraca; family Artemiidae; genus Artemia; species Artemia sp. Qi Xiang Cuo. Next base: position 91,581,407 of record NC_142795.1, on the reverse strand, counting down.
ACTCGAACAAAAACTCTAAGCTAAGACTCAAAACAAAAACTCCAATGTCTAAACTAAAGCTCTTAATTAAAACTAAACTATAACTCTAACTAAAACTCTAAAGTAACACTGTAAACTAAAACTATAAACTCTAAACTAAAACTCTTAACTAAAACTAAACAACAGACTCTAAACTAAAACTCTTCAGTAAAACTAAACTAAACTATAACTCTAACTAAAACTCTCATCTAAGACTCTAAACTAAAACTCTAAATTAAAACTCTTAACTAAAACTAAACTAAACTATAACTCTAACTAAAACTCTAAGCTAA